>NW_019944674.1:27760-62760 GCF_002910315.2 Salvelinus sp. IW2-2015
ACGGGCGGCGACAGAAAGAGCAGGACATGACGGGACATCGCAGGGCGGGGCAGCGGCAGGACAGGGCAGGTTGGCGGCAGGGCAGGACAGGGGGGCGGAGACAGGAAGGACAGGGCGGGGCAGGACAAGGAAAGGGCGGGCCGGACAGGGCGAGGCAGAAAATGGCGGGAAAGAGCTGGGGGGGGGGGGGGGGGGACAGGACAAGGCGGGGCAGTTAAACAGTTACGTAATTAAATTTTTTTATTAAAAAAATAAATATTATTTTTCTCCCCAATTTCACACGTTGTGTCTCATTGCTGCAACTCCTGTACAGACCCAGAGAGGGAAAGTCGAAGAGCCGTGCGTCTGCTGAAAACACAACCCAGCCAAAACGACTATTTCTTGACATAAAGCCCACTTCACCGGAAGCCAGCCGCACCAATGTTTCGGAGGAAACACCATACCCCTGGCGATTGTCCAGCGTGCACTGCGCCCGGCACAGGAGTCATTAGTGCGAAATGGATAAGGACATCCCTGCCGCCAAACTCTCCCCAAACCCGGAAGACCGATGGGCCAATTGTGCATGGCAGGCTGGGGACAGAGCATGGTCTCGAACCCAGAATCTTAGTGGCGCAGCTAGCACTGCGATGCAGTGCCTTAGACCACTGCGCCACTCGGGAGGCCCTGGTCATGGCGTTCTAATGAGTTAACACAAACCTAGAGCTGGGCCTGTAGCCCCCAGGACCGTGGGGTTTTCTGATGGGACCTAAGGTGCTGGGCTGTAGTCGCCAGGACCGTGGGCTTTTTGGTGGGACCTCCAGTGCTGGGCTGTAGCCCAGGACCGTGGCTTTCTGGTGGGACCTCAGTGCTTGGGCTTGCTAGCCCCCAGGCCGTGGGGTTTCTATGGGACCCTCTAGGTGCTTGGCTGTAGCCCCCAGGACCGTGGGGCTTCTGATGGGATCTCTAGTGCTTGGCTGTAGCCCCCAGGACCGTGGGTGGTCTGATGGGACTCTAGTGCTTGGCTGTAGCCCCAGGACGTGTGGTTCTGATTGGACCTCTAGTGCTTGGCTGAAGCCCCCAGGCCGTGTGTTTCTGATGGACCTCCAGTGCTGGGCCTGTAGCCCCACGGCCGTGTGGTTTCTGATCGGGACCTCTCCAGTGCTGGGCTGTAGCCCCCACGGCCGTGTGTGGTTTCTGATGGGACCTCTCCAGTGCTGGGCCTGTAGCCCCAGGAACCGTGTGGTTTCTGATGGGACTCTAGTGCTTGGCTGTAGCCCCCAGGACGTTGTGTTTCTGATGGGACCTCTAGTGCTTGGCTGAAGCCCCAGGACCGTGTGGTTTCTGATGGGACTCTAGTTGCTTGGCTGTAGCCCCCAGGACGTGGGGTTTCTGGGGGTTGTGAGCCGGAGCGCCTCCTTAATGAGAGGAAGGCCAGCCATTTTGGTTCTGGGATGAACCCATGCCAATCTCACCACGGACAGCCATGCCAAGCTATTCAATGATTCCTTTCTGGCACCCCTTGCCACATACGCAGACACACACAGCACGCGCCCACACACACACACCGTGCACGCACACAGCACACACATCACACACACAACCCACACACACACACCACCACACACACACACACACACACACACACACCACCACTACTCATTACATTTCACCACTATCTACCAACACCCTTGGATCGAATTACTTAAGGAGGATATGTCTTTTTTTCCGTGATCTCCTCTAATTGTGACTGCCTCGAGGTTCCCGTTTAGCCCAGTCCTGGCTCTCACAATCTAATTTGACACGAACTCCATTCTTATGCAGTTCGTAAGATTAACTTCTTATGCCTGAGCTGCTATCAGGTACTGGTTACGCAATGGATAGTGTGAATTGATGCCTTCCTTTCGCAGTCTTGCTTCAGTTACGTTAGTTAGTCACAGTTGTTATTACTTACACGTATCCCACAGTCTCAGAAAAAAATTCGCTTTACTTAAGGTACACGTGCTTTCTGTTATGTACCTGTAGGTATTTCCCACCTGTACCTAGTCTATAGCGCAGAGCGTGGTAGTTACCCAAATAGTAGTTGAGCACCCTTGTTCTGGACCTCAACACAAATATGAATCAATTCATGGAGTCTGTGAAGAAACCTGAAAAGTGCTGGGCAAGTTGGGTCAAAAAAACGATTTTTTAGTCTAAATTAATATTGTTATAATAGGTTGTCCATGTGCTTGTATCTAACCAAGTAATTTTATAATGTAAATTCGTTGGGGCATATAAAGCTTACAAAGGGAAGATCCTACCTAGTAAGGCGCTTTAATATGTCTTATGTTTGCACTGGGTACAGTTGAGCCATGTCATGGGTAAGTTCCAGCCAATGGCCCATGACCACAAATTATAAACATTTTGTCAGTTTTAGGCAATGTATCAGTGATTTAAACTATTGTTAAGGAGCAGCTTCGTCGCCGTTGTATACAATGCAACCAGTGCGTTTAGCCCCCCGGAATTGCAGCAAGAGAAGGTCCATTCAGCGAGCAGCAGAATTCGGAAAATACTGATGGTACATTGACAAAAAAGAAAGGACACTACCTGTTGTTGAGAGGGCTATATAGCAGTAGCAGAGGCACACCCGGTCTTATCTGAGTGACATGGCAGTCTGGCGATTGGCCTAAAATTGTCACGAATGTCGCAGACGAGTGTCATGGAGGGAACTTGCCTCAAGTCTCGGCAGCATGCAAACCAGAACATCCCTGTGCGGCCGCGAAACTTGGTCAAGACATGGAAGGATAAGTGATATTGAACGAGACATCTACATATGAATTCTAGGCATGAATTTTAAGGTTAGCGAATTTATCAACCTCCAAATCCATGTGAATTAAGACTATGACGACCAGCACCGATCACCCAGCTGTACGAGAACCCATTCACCCACTACCCCAGGTGGCGTTCAACTACCTTGTCTCTAGTGGCTGAACTTAACCTTACCTGGGGTTTTTTTTTTCAGGACTACTTTTGGACAAGCTATGTGTTTTAAACATGTTTGTTTCTGAATTGTTGCGTGTCATTGTCCAGGGATGACCAACATCGAAAATTGATGGAATACAGTGCTTGTTAGAAAGGATTAGTATTTCTGACATGTGATGCTGAATTGTCAAAAGAAAATGGCTCAATTAAGCCAACTGCCTCCGGCCTACATAATTGTGTTGCGGAGTGGGGTGTGACCTGCAGACAGCATATGCACCTTAAGGACAGAGTAGTGCTGTTATTTGTCTAGTCCCTACCACCGCTTTCACCGTCGCCTTCGAGTAAATAAAGGCGTGCGGAATGGCTTGTCGTAAAGGCTAAAAGGTGGAGTGTATCCAAGCTGTTTGGCCACTCCCAACAAATCAAATCAAGTTTATTTGACACGATTTTCGGATAAACAACAGTTGAAAGATGTTACCTACGGGTCTCTTAGTCCAACAGCGAATAGACAGATAATGACACACGGGAAATACCAGTGAATATTGACATAACAATACGAGTAACAATAACTTGCTATAGACAAGAGATTACCGAGTATGATGTCGAATGTGCGGGTAGCAAGGTACTTGGAGTAAGGCTACATTATTTACTATAGGTAGCGCTTCATGTTAGGTGACTTAGGGCAACAGGTAATAATAGGACAGTTGTAACAGCAGCGTATGTGGGGTTGAAAGTATGGTGTTGTGTGGGGTGTAGTATAATTTTTGGGTAGAGTCCAGTAACGTGTGTGTGCACTAGAGTCATGCAGGAGAGTTGTGCAAAAAAGAGTTCAATGCAGGTTCAATTTTTTTATTTACCTTTATTTAACTAGTCACATTTTACAATGATTGGCCTTTCGCCCGCGCACAAAACCCTCCATTGAACCGGATAGAGCTGGGCCAGATTGTGCGCCGCGGCCTAGGGGAGGGACTTCCGATCCACGGCCTGTTGTGATACAGCCGGGATCGAACCGAGTCTGTTGGGGTACCCATCTAGCCACTGATGCAGTGCCTGTAGACGCTTCCCCACTCGGGGTAGGTGCGGGTAGCCATTTGATTAGGCTGTTTAAGGCATTATGGCTTGGGGTAGCTGTTCGGGTCTGTTGGTTCCGGAACTTGGTTGCACTGGTACGTTGCCGTGCAGTGAGAAAGATAATTTGCTCTATGGCCTGGGTGAGCTGAGACTGTTACATTTTTTGACAATTTTGAATAGCACATTCAAACAAGGATAGCTGCGGTAGGTAGTTGATTGTCGACGTGCGGGGGGGCCTAGCCAAATTTTTGTCATGCTGGCGCTGCGACGGAGTGATATCGGTCTTGCTAAACGGACTTATAAAGGCCTAGTGCACTTACTTTATGGTTGTATATTTTTTCTTCGATTTTCAGGGGTGTTGCAGCACCCTTCAGAACCCTTATTCACATGGCTTATGACCAGGCGGAGAGTCGAAACCGAGAAGCATCATTTATCACTGGTGCCCACTTGGGGTAGTCGTGATTTTCAACAAATGTTATAAAGAAATGTATCAAAACAAATATATGGTATGCGCCAACAATTGCTAGGCACCGTATGATCTTAATCTTGGCTGTTTGGCTTCTGCACGGCCAGTGCTGCCGCAGCGCTGAGATCAGAGCGTTCCACTCATACACCTAACCTTTCCAGAATGGAATTTCCCAGACTCTTGGGACCATGTGACTCAGGGCCTGGGAAAGAGGCAGAGGCGTACTTGATTACATAGTTTCATTTCGCTATGGATTGAAGAATCCCGATATTTGGCTCATTGTGTTCGTGGCCAGAGAACAGCTAGCGCTAGAGCAGGCTGTAAATAGACTTCGGGTAATACGGATTTCAGCTAGACGAGAGAAAGCTATTTAAAACTATAAAGACTATACTTTAAAACACTTCCTTTAAACTATTTAATAGAATTTTTGTCGCAAGCAAATTACCCAAGTTTTTCTATTTACTCACCTGTTCATTAACACTGAAAGTGGTTGGACCAGTATCGTAAGCACAATGGAACGTGTTATTAAACGGGTTACGTTGTTGGGTCCTTGGAGGCTTGAAGTTGTCTGAAGATTGCGTATCATCAGACAATTACCTTGGGTATGACACAAGAAATTACTTGTTACTGTTCTAATTTTGTTCGTGTTTACCTAGTTTATAATTGCATTTTTATTTTATTTCACCTTTGATTGTAACCAGGTCGGCTGAGGCGAACAAAGTTCCATCAGTTTACACTGCGACCTGGCCAAGATAAAGAAAAGCGGTGCACACAGGACAAGACACACACAGAGTGTACACATGAATACAAATTAAGAGCGCAACCAATAAACCAATAAAAAAGTCAATGACCAGTAGAAAGAAAAAGGTCTATATACGTGTGTGCAAAGCCGATGAGGAGTTAGGCGAATGAAAATGTAGAGCTATAGACTAATTTACAAGTTTGAGGCAGATTTACACACTGGGAGTCATAAATGAGCAGATCTTGATGTCAAGTACGAGGTACTCGGTTGCTGCGACACAGCAGAATAGTGCAATAAAAACGTATGGGGATGAGGTAGGAGATGGACTATGGTACAGCTGCTGCAAGTCGTGTTAGCGTGACTCAGATAGCTGAGTGTTTAAAGTTGGCTGAGGAATAAGGTCTCCAACCAGCGTTTTTGCAGGATTCGTTCCAGTCACTGGGCAGCAGCAGAACTGTAAGGAAAGGCGCGCAAATAGGTGTTGCTTGTTGGGGATGATCAGGAGTTAACCTGCTGAACGGTGGTGCTACGGTGTGGCGTGTTGGTTATTGTGACCAGTAAACTCGAGATTAGGCGGAGGCTTTTTACCTAGCAGAGATTGATAGATGACCTGGAGCAGTGGTCTGGCGCGAAGTATGTAGCGAGGGCCAGCGAGCTAGAGCATACAGTCGCAGGTGGTGAGTGGTATGAAGGTGATTTGGTATCAAAACGGTGCACTGTCGATTAGACTAATCCAAGTTTGCCGAAGTAGAGTATTGGAAGGTTTTTGTAGATGACAGTCGCCGAGTCGGAGGATCGGGATGTATCGTCTTACTTGGGTAAAGTTTGGCGGCGTTGGATGTGAGTAAGGAGCTTATTGCGAAATTAGAGAAGCCGATTCTAGATTTGATTTTGGATGGAGATCGTTTTAATATTGAGTCTGGGAAGAGAGGTTTTACAGTCTAACAGACACCTAGGTATTTATAATTGTCACATATCTTAGGGTCGAACGCGTCCAGGTGTGTGCATCGTGCGGCGGGGGTGCGGGCGCGTAGCGGTCTTTGAAGGCATGCAGTTTGGTGATTTACTAGCGTTAGAAGAGCAGGTGGAGGCCCGGCGAAGAGTGTTGTATGGCATTGAGCTCGTTGTGGAGGTTAGTTGCACGTGTCCCAGAAGGCCAGAATGGTTACAGAATGGTTGTCGTCGATGACGTTTAGAGGTGCATTCAGGGAATCGCCGCAGCAAAAAGGAGCGACATCAGTTATATAAGAGAAAACGGCTCGGCAGCGAGAATTACCCGTGTGTACCCATAGAGACTGCCAGAGGTCGAACGACAGACATGCCCCTCGATTTGGACACACTGAAACTTTGTCTGCAAAGTAGTTGGTCAAACCAGGAGGCAGTGCATTGAAAGCCAAGGCTATTGAGTCCTGCGTAGGAATTACGGTGATCGCGAGTTCGATAAGCCTTGGGCCAGTGATGAGGACGGCTGCACGTTACTGTCTTTATCGATGGGCGGTTTATTGATAGTCGTTTGAGTACCGTGAGCGTGGCTGAGGTGCCGTGACCGGCTTTCGGGAAAACGGATTTGCACAGCCGGAGAAGGTTTACGTGCGGATTCGAATGGTCATGATCTGTTTATTAACTTGGCTTTCGAGATTTAAAGGCAGGGAGGGATGGATAGGGTCTGTACGGTTTTGGGTCGTAGGGTCACCCCCTTTGAAAGGGGGATGACCGCGGCAGGCTTTCCAATCTTTGGGTCTGTCGGACGATACGAAGAAGAGAGTTGAAACAGCTGGTAATAGGGGTGCGTGCACATTGCGCAGGATTAGTTTTAGAAAAGGAGTCCAATTGTTAGCCCAGTGCATTTGTACGCGGTGTCCGGGATTGCAGCTCATTCGAGAACATTCTGCTATCGGATGTGTTGGAGAAGGAGAAAGCCTGGGAGGCGTATGGCGGTAAGCTGCCGGGGCGGAGCTGTTGGGGGGGTGGGTAGCCAGGAGGAAGCCATGGCCAGCCGTTGAGAATGCGTATTTGACGAATGTTACCGATATCATGGATTTATCGGTGGTGGACCGTGTTACCTAGGCCGTCCAGTGCAGTGGCAGCGGGAGGAGGTTGCTCTTTGTTCTCGCTAGGACTTTCAGTTTGTCCCAAAGCTTTTTGGAGTTGAGAGCTACGGATCGCACATTTTCTGCTTGAAAAAAGCTAGCCCTTTGGGCTTTCCTGACTGACTGGTTTATTGGTTTCTGATGATGCTATTGCAGTCCGCCACAGGATGTTTTTGTAGCTGCCTCAAGGCAATTCAGGTCTGGGTGAGAAACAAGGCTATATCGGTTCTTAGTTCTGCAGTTTTCTGCATTTTTTTGAACGGGGCGTGTTTGAGGGCCATGACGCACACATAAGGATGGGATGAGGAAAATTACTTTTTAAAGAGTGACCAGGCCTCTCGACTGACGGGATGAGTCAACGATTCCTTCCAGGATACCCGCGCCAGTCGAATAGAAGGCCTGCTCGCAGAAGTGTTTTAGGGAGGCAGTTGACAGTAAGAGGGTGTCGTTTGACGCGCCCATAGCGGCTTACAGCATGAGGCAGGTGCCGCTGCAATCTGATTTGAAAACAGGTGGAGGTAATTTGAGGGCGAAGGTTGGTCAGATGAATGTGCTATGAGGGTGCCCATGTTTACGGATTTTAGGGTTGTTCTGGTGGGTTCCTTGTGATTGTGTTTGAGGATATGAGGACATGCTGCTTAGATCTTGTAGAGAACTGCCGGGGTGTTAAGATATTCGAGTTTAGGGTCAACGCTAACAAACTAACTCTGAAGCTTAGATTGGGGGCGCATCCTTAATACTGGTGTCCAGGGCACCGCTGGAGAGCGGAGGGGGTTGATAGCAAGCGGCAACAGTGGAGACTTATTTCTGGGGAGAATTACTTGTAAATTAGGAGTGGTCGAACTGTTTGGGTTAACCTCGGAAAGTTATGAGCAGAACTTTGAAGGCTATTGTGGTGCAGTAGATTGGTGCAACTCGCTCCCCGATTTTGGCCAGGTTCTATCTTGGACGGAAGAATGGGTGTGCGTTGGGATGGAGAATCCGCATCATTTTTGGTCGGCCTTCTAGGGCTGGAATTTTCAGATACAGCAGAGGACTGCAGGGTTGTGGAGTGTGCTGTCGCGGCGTGTCGGACTTCAGATGAGTTTCCAAGGAGGTTGTGGGTCGTAGAACCAGAGGCACGATCGTGTTCGTGGAAGTCTGCTGCTTTCCATAGAGGGGTGCGTAGCAGACGGATTCTTCGTGAGAAGACAGATGTTTTAGGGAGTCTTCGACTGATCAATAACACCGTAATGAAGCACTGTCACCTTTTCGACGTAGGATTGTGGTAGGTGAGACAGCTTAACCGACAGTTTTTACGGATTTTTGTATTATGCTATCTCGATTTCCAACGGGTGGCACGCGAAACATCCCACTGTAGGGTGTGAAAAAGGCCTCAGCGGCCCCTAATGCCTTAGCACCCATTGAAGAACTGAGTAACATGTCCATGCAGTCCCACGACAAAACACAACCCATTCCGTACACATTGTGGTATGATAGACTTGGTTTTTGCTTATTGCTACTATAATCCAGTTTCACGATAAAAAATTTTCAGCCATCTGTGCAGAGATAGTTCACTTAATCAACTTCTTTCTCTCCGAGCTGGATGACCCGCAACTTTTCACATTTTTTTCGAAGGAAGAGAGTATTGCACCACATTCGTAGGAGGACGTCTTGTAAGGTCTCTTGGTCACGGTCCCTTATCTGACAAATATAGTTTACCCGTTAAATGCAAAATGCTTGTCGGGTTCTATGCAAGGCAAATGGTTTCTGTGTCAGTTGTGGCGGATGCGGGGAAGACTCACGCGTCCAACGGCTCGGGGACTATGCGGAGACGCCGCCATCGTCGCAGCCAGTTGCGACAGGCTGCCCAGACTCCATCAGAGTAGCCCCACCGGCCTTCGGAGGCTGCGCGAATTCGCAGGGGTGGCAGGAGGGACACAGCCATGTGCAGTAACACACAATTGTCAGAGCATGCAGCATACCAAAACATATGCGACACACGTGCGATGCAATTACAGGTGCACGAGTATGCAAGCAGCACACACACTCTGCAAGGCAAACTAACCCACACACACCCAAACCTGGTTTGTCTTGGGTGTTGGGCCTCTGCCTTGTTGTGACCTCATGGGGAGCGGTGTGTGTGTATTTTTCAGGCCGTCTCCACGCTCAATCAGATCGGTCAGGTTTACTAGGATAAAAACATTGGACACACACCACTATCTGTCCGCTATGGTGACTGGCTGGATTGCATTGAATTAGTAGGCTGCTTCGTGCTGTCAACTTAACTATTCAATTGACGTCAGCGATGTTAGCAGCTTTCCTATGAGATATTGGTTCATGCTGGATCTCTGATGCTAGAGGAATACGTCACTAGCATTTCAGGTGACACTAAATGACAAATATTTGAATGTGAGATTCATGTTCGTTGCTTTTTGCTCGATCTACATCAAGGTCTGGTTGGCTGGTTGGTTGCAGAGACGTGCTGGTCTGGCATTTTATGAACCTTGGCGTTGCGAAGTGGTGGCACCGGTACTGATATACTACTAGCAATAATCGATTTAGGCTTACACCGCTATAGGCAAACAAGGAGATAGCAAGCAGGCACTTTAGTGTAGCCTCTTGAGCATGTCAGCACTTTTGTGTCGGCGATACTTCATTGTGACCCTTCCCCACCCCTGTGTCTCCTTTTCTTCTTTCGTAATAGGTCGAGTTTCGTTGCGTCTGTCTGTGGACACTCCACTCAGATCGTGGTACAGTGTGTTCTGATGCGGGCCCACTGGGGGGTGCCTCCCCACCTGGTGGTTTCTTGTTGTGGGTGCCGAGAAGGTCAGAGGACCTGGGGGAGGTGCTAGAGGACCAGGGCTGGTTGCAAGGGCTGGCACAGAGAACCGGGGTGAGCGAACGCACACCACACCACACATTTACACCAAACCAGACCATCCATGGTGTGCTGGGATGGAGGTGGTCGAGCACCAGCTGGAGGACAAGACGCCCACTCTGTTTCATCTATTTGTTAAAAGAGATCTTCGTTCGAGTACACTCTTTAGAGTTAAAGGAGCCTGGAAGAAACCTTGAGGGAGTTCAAGAAAATTCCAACGAGGACCTTTCCAGTCAAAAAGGGTTGTCTGAGGAACCCCTGTGTAAAGGTTCAAAAACTGAACCTTTTTGTCTGAATGGAGGGTCTATAAATTCAGATCTGTTCGGGCTTCATCGCCGCATCGTATTATCTGATAGAATACGTGGATACTCAGACGCTTTCCTATCTACTGCTTTTGAGATGTCTATCGCCTCACTTCCCGTCTCTCTCACTGGTTGTGTGTGAATGATTCATTAGTCTGTAGAGACGAGCGCACACTTTTATAGAAAGAAGGAGATTGCTTCTTCTATGCAGATTGTTTGATCCGCTACAATTACATAGTCCCAAATGGAAACGAGAATACATGTACTTTTTCATCTGTAACCCCATGCAAAGCAGCCAGAAACAAGCTGAATAAAACTCAACTACATGAACACAACTCCTACTTGGAAGAGGCATTTCCACCTGTATTGGGCTCCCGAGTGGTGGCAGCGGTTTCTAAGGCACTGCCATCTCAGTGCTTGAGTGTCACTACAGTCCCCTGTTGTGATTTTCCAGGCTGTATCATACGGCCGTGAGTTGTGGTCCCGTTAGGGCTGCGCACAATTGGCCCACGTGTTGTTCTGGGTTTGCCAGTGTAGGCTGCCATTGTTAATAGCATTTGTTCCTTATAATGCTGGTGTGTCGTCAGCTCATGTGGTATGCTGACATATATTGTTTTGCGCTTGTAAAAACGACTTAGGAGAAATCTTGAATATTGGCTGTTCACAAGATCTGTGTCTTTCGATTGCCTGTGTAGGCTGTGTATTTTTCAAATGTTTTAGGGCTGGTATTTTGGTAATTTGACGTCGGGTTCTTGTAATTATTCGCTGTGATCCAACGCTTATTCAGATGCACAGCGGCAATGGTACAACTGTAGTTTATACCTGGAAAAGAGGCCATGTTTTCTAAAACTATTCCAGTATACCATACATATGTTTATCAGCTGTCATCTTGATGAGTTGTTCTCTGGAGGGCTATTATATCTATTTAGTCGATTTGTGATGCTACTGATGCGGAGAAAATGTGGAGAAAAAAGGTTGTATGTCTTTTGCTCGTTGGTTAGCTATGATTTAATATTGTGCTCTGTCCCTCTGTAGAACGACTTAGAAAATCTGAAATTGTCTGGATTCACGAAGGATCTTTGTCTTTCAATTGCTGTGCTGGTGTATTTTTTCGAAATTTTTAGATGAGTTTTTGTAATTGATCTCGTCGGTCTCTGTACATTCCGCTGCTTCCAAGCTAGTTTCAGATTCAAGCTTGCATGTTGTACAACTGTGATTGTATACCTGAAAGAAATGCACATTTGTTCCTGAAAAACATATCCTTCATAAAGTTGTTATTGCAGAACTTCGATCTTATGAGAAGTGATTTCTTAGGTTAGTGGCGTATATAGTATCTCTTATTTAGTCAGCAGATTAGTTAGCTTACTGAGGAGTTTAAAAAAACTAGTGAGTAAAAACTGCGTGTCTTTTGCTAACGTGGTTAGCTAATCGAATACAGTAATTGTGTCTTCCCCTGTGAAAAGCATTTAAGAAATAGAATATGGCTGGATTCACAGATCTGTTAATCTTTATCTGCGTGTCTGTGGATTTGGTGATTTAATGATTTTAGATGCTTGTATTTAGCTGGTACGCTATGCTAGGCTATGGCTTAGGTTCAGGCTTTTTTACTGTGGGGGTGGCTCCGGATTCCGGGATGGTACAGTAAATGAACTGGCTTGCTAGTTGAAATTGAAGGTTCAATAAAAAAGGAAATGTGAATTGGCATAAGGTTACAATCCTGGATGTAACCAGTTATTCAGTGAGGCAAGCTTACAATTAGAATTCATGCATTGCCATTAGTTTATGTAGTCTAGCTGTAATGAAAACAAAGTCAGAGATTTATTAGATGATGATGGTTAAATTGATTTAAATTAATGCATAGTGGCTTATCTTTGAAGAAATGTTCACGTAATGTTAATATTCACCGTCAAAAAGATCTGTCTGGATCAAGTCGCCATTTCTGTCACTTTGTCTGCCTAATTTTCCTTTTTTGCCGTGGGTACTGTTGTTGGGTGACTAACTGAATCAAGGTCAAATCTATGTCGAATTTCTGTTTTTTGTGACACACGTAACTTGAGCCCAGATGTGTCAATTCGGCAGTTTGCACTGTGGTTTCACAGCCTTAGGCAAAGGCGGCATTATTCTGTGGAGGAGCAAACTCTTCAAAAGCTTTCCGATGCACTGACTCCATTGTCCTTGGTGTACGTAAATGCAGGCGAGGTGAACTTATTGTCCGAGGGATCCTTTAGGATATTGAGAATCCATGTCCCGAGTCAGTGGGGGATCAAAGGAAATGCAGAGGCAGAGATCCATTGGAGATCGCTTTGGGCGATCGCATGAAAAGGCAACATTACCCTGTATTTCTTTCTGCGATATCAGGTTATTGCACCTCTAGGACTTGGACCTCTCCTCATTCGTGCTCTAACGCGTTCTGCCGCCTTAACAGGACTCCACCACTACCTCTACAACCACCAACACCACCTCAACCACCTCCACCACTACCTCTACAACCACTACCCCCTCAACCACCTCCAACACCTTCACCACCACTACTTCCACCTCCTCACCCTTCCCTATTTCTCCTCATCCTCTAAAGTTTTGACATAGAGGGGTCAGTCTCACTCTTTGTTTTCTTTCTTTCTCCTTGTGCTTTCAAGAATTTTTGCCTCCCAGGAATTTGCTGTTTGTTGACTTTGGTTTGGGATAAAAGGTGTAGCCTAGTCTGTTCTCCCCACTGATCTTACAGGCGATTAGATGGCCTCAATGTGAGCTGATGCTGACTCATAGTGTCCGAGACAGATGACTCATGGGTATGCTTCCCAAATGGTGCCCTACTCCCTATATAGGGCACTACTAAGCTAAAGACACTCACTAAGCTAAAGACCCTGGGACTAAACTCCTCCGTCTGCAACTGGATCCTGGACTTCCAGACGGGCCGTGCCCAGGTGGTAAGGGTAGGCAACAACACATCTGTCACGCTGATCCTCAACACAGGGGCACCTCAGGGGGGAGTGCTTAGTCCCCTCCTGTACTCCCTGTTCACCCACGACTGCGTGGCAAAGCACAACTCCAATACCACCATTATGTTTGCAGAGATGATTGTGGACTACAGGAAAAGGAGGACCGAGCACGCCCCCATTCTCATCATCAGGGCTGTAGTGGAGCAGGTTGAGAGCTTCAAGTTCCTTGGTGTCCACATCACCAACAAACTAGAACAGTCCAAACACACCAAGACAGTTGTGAAGAGGGCACAACAAATCTTATTCCCGCTCAGGAAACTAAAAAGATTTGTTATCAAAAGGTTCTAAGGCTGCAACATCGAGCGCATCCTGACTGGTTGCATCACTGCCTGGTATGGCAACTGCTCAGCCTCCGACCGCAAGGCACTACAGAGGGTAGTGCGTACGGTCCAGTACATCACTGGGGCTAAGCTGCCTGCCATCCAGGACCTCTATGCCAGGCGGTGTCAGAGGAAGGCCCTAAAAATGGTCAAAGACCCCAGCCACCCCAGTCATAGACTGTTCTCTCTGCTACCGCATGGCAAGCGGTACCGGAGTGCCAAGTCCAGGACAAAAAGGCTTTTCAACAGTTTTTACCCCCAAGCCATAAGACTCCTGAACAGGTAATCAAATGGCCACTGTGACTATTTACGTTTACACCCCCCACCCCTTTGTTTTTACACTGCTGCTAATTGCTGTCTATTATCTAGGAACTGTCCATAAACCCCTACCTACATGTACAAATTACATCGACTAACCTGTACCCCCGCACATTGACTCGATACGGGTACCCCCTGTATATAGCCTCATTATTGTTATTTTATTGTGTTACTTTTTACATTTTTGACTTTTGTTTTTGACTTTTATTTTCTTAACTCTATTTTCTTAAAACTGCATTGTTTAAGGGCTTGTTGTTTTTAGCGCATATGACAATTAACATTTTAATCGCTTTGATTTACTTTTGATGAGAGCTTTACGGGAACGCTATGAGCCCTGGTCAAAAGTAGTGAACTACATAGCGAATAAAATGGCATTTAGGAAGCTGCGCTGAATGTTCCTGTTGTTCTATTATTACCCGGGACTAGATGATGGAGGAGGACAGATCTAAAGTTAGATGTGGAAGGAGGGAGCGGGGAGGAGTGGGCGGTGGTAGGGGTCGGGGGGATACATTGCCTGGAAAGGTTCAGAGTTCATGGAGAGAGATGCATGGATAGAGGCAAAGCTGACTCCTCATAACAGTAGTCTATGAGGTGGATGTAAAGTAGACAATTCCATTCCATGACAACACAACATACTCCAAAGCTCCTGTGAGTACCACTATATCACTACAGTCCGAGCTGTTCTGGTACAGTGGCAAGAGAGTACTTCAGGGGCTATATGTATCATGTGTCAGAGTAGGAGTGCTGATCAAGGATCAGTCCCACCTTGTCGATGACATCTTCTTCATTAGGATATAAAAAAATGACTTTCAATGCTCAACTCTGTTCCTCATTCATTCATTTTTCTCCTCCTCCATGCTGTAATTACTTTCCTCCCATCCAAGCCTTCCTCGGGGAAGCTTTAAGGGAGACCGGCGTTTTTAAAGACGGCCGTTTCCACACGCACCAGGACGCATCCTAAACGGCTCCCTCTTCGCTATATAGTGCTCTGGTCGAAAGTAGGGAATAGGGTGCCATTTGGGAGACAACCCATTACCTACGATGCATGGGTAAGAGAAAATGGGGATTGGCTCTCACGGGCCAACAACAATATTGTGTTTAATCTAGATACCATTACATGCAAAACGAGCAGGAGAAATTCAAGGGGCACCATTGTTTCCCCGACGCCATTTTCTTCTCGGGCCAATAATGGACTGTTTCCTTTAGAAACCCGAACCAGAAGAGACATGTTGAGGTGCTACTTATGAAGGTGAAGGATGGAGAGAGAGAGAGAGAGAGAGAGAGAGGAGAGAGAGAGAGAGAGAGAGAGATGAGAGAGAGAGAGAGAGAGAGAGAGAGAGAGAGAGAGAGAGAGAGAGAGAGAGAGGAGAGAGAGAGAGAGAGAGAGAGAGAGAGAAGAGAGAGAGAGAGAGAGAGAGAGAGAGAGAGAGAGAGAGAGAGAGAGAGAGAGAGAGAGAGAGAGAGAGAGAGAGAGAGAGAGAGAGAGAGAGAGAGAGACGAGAGAGAGAGAGAGAGAGAGACAAAGAGAGAGAGACAAGGAGAGAGGGAGAGAGAACAAAGAAAAGAGACAAAGGAGAGAGGAGAGAGAGGGGAGAGAGAGAGATGGAGAGAGTGAGAGAGAGACAAAGAGAGAGGGAGAGAGTGAGAGAGAGAGAGAGCAAAGAGAGAGAGAGAGAGAGAAGAGAGGAGACAAAGAGAGAGAGACGAAGAGAGAGGGAGTGAGAGAGAGACAAATCGCAGAAGGGAGAGAGACAAAGAGAGAGACAAAGGGAGAGGGAGAGAGTGGGAGAGAGTGAGAAAGAGGAAAAGAGACAAAGAGACAAAGAGAGAGGGAGAGAGTGAGAGAGAGACAAATAGAGAGGGAGAGAGACAAAGAGAGAGACAAAGAGAGAGAGAGAGAGAGACAGAGAGAGAGAGAGATAAATAGAGAGGGAGAATGATATCATTGAGACGCATCCAATGCAACAACATAGACATCTCTGACAGATGTTTATGGGGATTGTTGTGTTATGCTAATTCAATATCAGACGCGGGCATCGACCTTAGGGTAGCGAGTAGGTTATATCAGCCTCGTAACTGTGTGGTCAAGTTGTCACGCTCCAGGTCTTGTTCCATGTCATCGAATGCTCAGTCGGGCATCATATTGCCATGTCCTATAATGTGGTTAGCTGACATGTTAAACACCTATCCAGATACCTTGCATGCATCTCTAACCCGGAAGCTTATAAGAAATCCCACTATGCCCTCCGACGATCATCAAACAGTCAAAGCGTCAATACAGGACTAAGATTGAATCGTACTACACCGGCTCCGACGCTTGTCGGATGTACCAGGGCTAGGAAACTATTACAGACTACAAAGGGAAGCACAGGCGAGAGCTGCCCAGTGACACAAGCCTTCCAGATGAGCTAAATTACTTCTAAGCTCGCTTCGATGCAAGTAACACTGAAAACATGCATGAGAGCATCAGGTGTTCCAGACGACTGTGTGATCACGCTCTCCGCAGCCGATGTGAGTAAGACCTTTAAACAGGTCAACATTCACAAGGCCGCAGGGGCAGACTGATTACCAGGACGTGTACCCTGACCATGCGCTGATCAACTGGCAGGTGTCTTCACTGACATTTTAAACCTCTGCCTGTCTGCGTCTGTAAAACCAACATGTTTGAAGCAGACCACCATAGTCCCTGTGCCCAAGAACACTAAGGTAACCTGCTTAAATGACTACAGACCCGTAGGACTCATGTCTGTAGCCATGAAATGCTTTGAAAGGCTGGTCATGGCTCACATCAACACCATTATCCCAGAAACCCTAGACCCACTCCAATTTGCATACCGCATCAACAGATCCACTGATGATGCAGTCTCTATTGCATTCCACACTGCCCTTTCCCACCTGGACAAAATGAACACCTATGTGAGAATGCTATTCATTGAATACATCTCAGCGTTCAACACCATAGAGCCCTCAAAGCTCATCACTAAGCTAAGTACCCTGGAACTAAACAAATCCCTCTGCAACTGGATCCTGGACTTCCTGACAGGCCGCCCCCAGGTGGTAAGGGTAGGTAACAACACATCTGCCACGCTGATCCTCAACACGGGGGCCCCTCAGGGGTGCGTGCTCAGTCCCCCCCTGTGCTCAGTCTCCCCCTGTACTCCCTGTTCACTCATGACTGCACGGCCAGGCTGCAACACCATCATTAAGTTGTCTGATGACACAACAGTGGTAGGCCTGATCACCGACAACGATGAGACAGCCTATAGGGAGGAGGTCAGAGACCTGACAGTGTGGTGCAAGGAGAACAACCTCTCCCTCAACGTGATCAAGACAAAGGAGATGATTGTGGACTACAGGAAAAGGAGGACCGAGCACGCCCCCATTCTCATCGACAGGGCTGTAGTGGAGCAGGTTGAGAGCTTCAAGTTCCTTGGTGTCCACATCACCAACAACCTAACATGGTCCAAGCACACCAAGACAGTCGTGAAGAGGGCATGACAAAACCTTTTCCCCCTCAGGAGACTGAAAATATTTGGCATGTGTCCTCAGATCCTCAAAAGGTTTTACAGCTGCACCATCGAGAGTATCCTGACGGGTTGCATCACTGCCTGGTATGGCAACTGCTCGGCCTCCGACCGCAAGTAGAGGGTAGTGCGTACGGCCCAGTACATCACCGGTGCCAAGCTTCTCTGCTACCGCAAGTCTAGGTCCAAGAGGCTTCTAAACAGCTTCTACTCCCAAGCCATAAGACTCCTGAACAGCTAATCAATTTGCATTGCCCCCCCACCCCCACCCCCCTATGCTGCTTTTACTCTCTGTTATTATCTATCCTCTTTAATAATTTAATAACTCCACCTACATGTACATAATTACCTCGACACCGGTGCCCCCGCACATTGACACATTGACTCTGTACTGGTACCCCCTGTATGTAGCCCCGCTATTGTTATTTACTGCTGCTCTTTAATTATTTTTTTATTCTTATCTCTTACTTTTTTTTAGGGCTTTTCTTAAAACTGCATTGTTGGTTAAGGGGTTGTCAGTAAGCATTTCACTGTAAAGTTTATTACACCTGTTGTATTCGGCGCATGTGACAAATAAAATGTGATTTGATTTGATCTGCATTGTCGACAGCCTGGAACGCAACCTGACGTTCTCTGACATTTGACCAAGATTGACCGTTCACTTTTTTTCTCAGGCTCTGGACCTACAGCCCAAACAGCCAATAGGGTATATAAACGTGCCTCCAAAGAGCACGTCAGCTTTTACTCACTTGACCACATCTTGACCCCTATAGGCCCCTTTATGTTTGTTTGTCCGTGTCACAATGACCTCAAGATGACCCCAAGATGACCCCAAGATGAACGCCTCAGACCTTTTTGTGATGGTCTCTCTCTGCAAACATTTAAACATGTACAAGCATGCAGACACACACACAACACCCACACACACACACCACACACACACACGACACACCACACACACACACACACACACACACACACACACACACACACACACACACAACTTAGTTTCCTGCGTAGCTGTGTGAATGTGTTCTGACCTCGGTGCTCACAGGAACTCCCTCCCTAAACAGCTGCTTCCACACACGTCACGCCAAACACTGTCCTCCCACACCTGGGGATTTGAAGATGTGGTACTGTGGTTCCTGTCTCAGCAGGCTAATCCGAGGCTTGAGCTATCAGCGTGAAAGAGTTTACATGTGAAATACAGTAATTCTGTTCAATTGAAGAAAACGTTATTCCACTTTATTGTACAACTCCACATTTTAAAAGACCTGGGATTACTTAGAGACGACATTGTAAAATGTTAATCACATCGTAATTACTCATTCACTACTCTCCTGAGTGTAATTGGAATTTATTTAAAAAAAAACATTGTTACACACATTTGGTAAGTACCAAAAAGTACTTGTTACCAAATAATACAAGGTAAAACCCAGCAGAAACAGCACTGTAACACAATTATAATTAAATATCTAATGAAACAAAATATTCCTTTAAGAGTTATTAATTAATTCACAGATTCAGAATAAGCTATTTACTTTGACATAACCTTATGAAGAGATACTTTTTTGTTTTCATCTGTCCAAATAATGAACAATATGACCTTGTTCAGCAGATAAAGGGAATGACCCATAAGGCTGTGCTGACTGAGACATGTTTCATCCAGTCGGAACACACCCTTTGGGGAAACGCTTTTTGTTCAGACAAAATTCATGAAAATAACTTACTCCTGAGAACCAGAGAACATTGCGTGCCCACGGATGGAAATATGAATGTGTACATTACATGAAACAAGCTGTCCAAATGTTGTATAAATCATGCACCCATCAACATGTGAGGGAGGTCTATGGCAACAAACCACCATTTATGGCTGTCGGGCAAAGTGGGATGACGTGGTTTATTTCTAGACTCACACACGGTAGAAAATGGCAGTAGAAAAATAATACCAGTGCGATGTCTTCGTCTTTCACACCATCTCTCTCCCTCTCTCTTCCTCCCTTTCTATGGTGCCTTCAGAAAGTATTCACACCCCTTTGACTTTTCCACATCATGAACAGAATATTAACTCAATTACCTCGACTAACCTGTATCCCCGCACATTGACTCGATACCGGTACCCCCTGTATATAGCCTCGTTATTTTATTATTTCACTTTTTTTTAAACTTTAGTTTATTCAGTAAATATTTTTCTTAATTCTTCTTTCTTTCTGAAAACTGCATTGTTGGATAAGCGCTTGAAATTAGGCATTTCACAGTATGGTCTATCTATACCTGTTGTATTCAGCACATGTGAAAAATACAATTTGATTTGATCTTGCAGGATTCAATAGTTGGAATTGTAAGAGTTGTTGCTCTGTCCCTTTCTCTGTGATGTCATTCTAATGTAATCCAGAAAGAACAAAACCCTTGTCCTCAGACATTTACATCAAAAGGTGTAAAGTTATGGGCAAAGACCCAAAACATCCACATCAAATAAAATATTTTTCTTGATCAAATAACATGGAAATCAACCACTTTTTGTGCAGTATTTACTTACCATCCTTACAAAACACTTCATGTAAATGTACATTATTGTATTGTACATAGGCTGGTCATCTAAGTTTTTACCTGTAGACTTTCCATGACCATGACGAAAAACAATTCACAATACATTAATTGAGTACACTGGGACATCAAGTGGGTTGTGATGATTGATGATGTGGCTCAGTTGGTAAAGCATGGTGTTTGCAATGCTAAGGTTGTGGGTTTGATTCCCACGGGCAACCAGCATGAATATGTATGCACTCACTACTGTAAATTGCTCTGGATGAGAGCTTCTACTAAAATGGAAAAGGAATGAACAGACCTGTTAACACAGTAAGGACATTTGCAAAATATTTCAAGAAATTGGAAAAACTAATATCAAGCATTTATTTTTATATTCCACAAGTATAATCAGATTTAAAGTAGGGTACTGGGCCTTTACTACTCCTGTACTGGCGGACAGGCGGCTATGGTCAATGGGTATGAATACTTTCTGACGTGCCCTGTAGCGTGGTTCGTTCTGCGTTGTGTACTTTTAATTAGGACACTGCCACAACTGGAGGTCTGCTGGTTAGATTATTTTTATTTGCCCTGCACACGAAGAGACAACACACAATATGTCAGCCCTTGGTAGCAGTCACAGCTCTCAGGCACCTGCGCGAGCACATAGAAACTCACTCAAACACTGTCCCAAGTACTCACAAGTTACAATAGATACCCTAGTTAGTGAGCTCGGTGAAACCTGTTAACATACATCTTTATATTATCCACATTGTAACAAAACGTATGGTTGCATAACAGCACATTGTATAACATTACCACAGTTTTATATTGAACAATTGCGGAGCCAAGGAGAACATACCTCGCTAGCCGAAGGTCAGGCAAAAGAGAACAATAAGGGGGTACGGAAATACAGATAATCCGCAATGGACCAAACCAAAATATACACAACTTTTACAATCACATGTACTTTCTCTCTTCATGTGTCCTGATCTCTCTCTCCCTCCTCCCCCATCTATCTATCTCTCCTTCCTTCTTTCTCTCTTCATGTGTCCTGATCTCTCTCTCCCTCCTCCCCCATCTATCTCTCCTTCCTTTTTTCACTCTTCATATGTCCTGATCTCTCACTCCCTCCTCCTCAATATATCTCTCCTTCCTTCTTTCACTCTTCATGTGTCCTGATCTCTCTCTCCCTCCTCCCCATCTATCTCTCCTTCTTTTTTCACTCTTCATATGTCCTGATCTCTCTCTCCCTCCTCCTCAATATTATCTCTCCTTCCTTCTTTCACTCTTCATGTGTCTGATCTCTCTCTCCCTCCTCCCAATCTATCTCCCCTTCCTGTTTTTCACTCTTCATATGTCCTGATCTCTCACTCCCTCCTCCTCAATATTCTCTCCTTCCTTCTTTCACTCTTCATGTGTCCTGATCTCTCTCTCCCTCCTCCCCCATCTATCTCTCCCCTTCTTTTTCACTCTTCAGATGTCCTGATCTCTCTCTCCTCCCTCCTCAATAATCTCTCCTTCCTTCTTTCACTCTTCATGTGTCCTGATCTCTCACTCCCTCCTCCTCAATATATCTCTCCTTCCTTCTTTCACTCTTCATGTGTCCTGATCTTCTCCCTCCTCCCCCATCTATCTCTCCTTCCTTTTTCACTCTTCATATGTCCTGATCTCTCCTCCCTCCTCCTCAATATATCTTCTCCCCCTTCCTTCTTTCCTCTTCAATGTGTCCTGATCTCTCTCTCCCTCCTCCCCCATCTATCTCTCCTTCTTTTTTCACTCTTCATATGTCCTGATCTCTCTCTCCCTCCTCCCATTATCTCTCCTTCTTCTTTCCTCTTCATGTGTCCTGATCTCTCTCTCCCTCCTCCCCCATCTATCTCTCCTTCTTTCCTCTCTTCATGTGTCCTGATCTCTCTTCCCTCCTCCCATCTATCTCTCCTTCTTTCTCTCTTCATGTGTCCTGTCTCTCTCTCCCTCCTCCCCATCTATCTCTCCTTCTTTCTCTCTTCATGTGTCCTGATCTCTCTCTCCCTCCTCCCCATCTATCTCTCCTTCTTTCTCTCTTCATGTGTCCTGATCTCTCTCTCCCTCCGCCCCCATCATTCTCTCCTTCCTTCTTTCTCTCTTCAAAAGCCTGCAGATGTATCAGCATGTTAAAGAAAACAGGCAGCAGCCCGAGGCTTTGGCCAGCATGGAGAGACATGCCAGAACAACAAGGCTCTCTGAACTGTACAAACAGCACAGTAGAAAAGTGAACCAGGACCACCCATGGAGGTGGCAAGACAGCAACCCAGACCAACACCAGCTCCATGGCCCACCGCTCTATGGGACGTGATGGGTCGAAGGAGAGGAAGGGGGTGAGGGTACAGGATGAAGCAGCTACAGAGAGAGAGAGAGAGAGAGAGAGAGATGGACAGGTAAATTAGAGAGAGAGAGCGATGAGAGAGAAGGGTCATCAAGTGAGAGAGAGAGATGGACAGGGAATTTAGAGAGAGAGAGAGAGAGAGAGCAAGAGAGAGGAGGAGAGAGCGAACATGAGAAACAAAGAGGAAGAAATTAAGATAGAGGCAGAGATGAAGACTTTTATCTTCCCAGCCATGATCTCCCTCTCTGATTAAAGACCTCACTATTCTCAACACTTAAACTATTTCTGCCCTCATCAACTACAGCTAAACCCAGCCACACGGCAACTGCCTGCATGTGTTGTGTGTTGCTGACTGTGCTTGTTATGTTAAGTGTGTGTGTGCGTGCGTGCAAGAGAGAGAGATAGAGATGGAGAGAGAGAGAGGGAGAGAGAGAGAGACAGAGAGAGACAGAGAGAGAAAGAGAGAGACAGAGAGAGAGAGAGAGACAGAGAGAGAGATAGACAGAGAAATAGAGAGAAAGAGAGAGAGATAGAGAGAGACTCACTCTCACTCTTAACAACTTAATAGTTAGTAGTTACTGTATTTCTGACTGCTATTCTTTCTTTTTGCAACATGAAATCACTATCAGTTAGCATGTGGAACATTCAGGGCCTAAACTCATCAACCTTTAGACTGAAGAGTTTAGCACTGGAGTTCAACAAAAATCTTAAAGATGTTGATGTCATCATTCTGCAGGAGACATGGTGTAAGGCAGACATTTTCACTCACTGTCCCACAGGCTACAGAGAGGTAATTGTGCCATCACAGAAACACAGCTCTGAGGCATTTGGTACAAATCCAAACTACAAAATCTAATTTATCTCCTCAAAATTGGTAAATATCACATTTGGTTAAAACTGAAAAAAGAAGTTGTACTGACAGAAAAATATGTGTTCCTTTGCGCAATATATATCCCCCCCCCCCCCAGAATCCCCATATTACTCAGAGGAGATCTTCCCCACCCTTGAGGAAGAGACGTACCATTTCCAGGCCCAGGGAAATGTGCTCATCTGTGGGGACACAAATGCGCACACAGGAACACTACCTGATCTAACGAGCACACGAGGGGACAGCTTTATTACAGGCCATACTGTTTCTAACTGTCTAAATCGCCCCTATAGAAACAATAGTGACAGCACTGTCAACAAAAACGGAAGGGATCTTTTGCAGCTCTGTAGAAGCCTGGGTCTGTACTTTGTCAATGGTAGGTTACGGGTGGACTCTTTGGGGAGATTCACCTATTGCTCACCTCTTGGCCACAGTACAGTAGACTATATGATTACAGACATTGACCCTTTCTCTCTCAGCTCATTCACTGTCAATCCACTAACACCTCTGTCTGATCACAGCCAAATTACGTTGTTCTTCAAAAGAACAGACATGGAAACAACCACACATTCACAACCCAGTAAGCTATACAACATCAGAAATTCATACAGATGGGCCCAAAACAGCACAGAAGAATACCAGAAAGCAACCTGTAACCAAAATATCCCAAAACTCTAAGATAACTTTCTGGATACTACATACACTCACAGTAAAGAAGGCATCAATCTAGCAGTACAAAACATCAACTATATATTCAGGCAAACGGCAAAAGAAGCACAACTGAAATTGATGAAAAACAAAACAAAAAATACCAGAGAGGACAACTGGTTAGAACACTATCCAACCAAAAGCACAGAGACCCAAATAATGGTGAATTAAACCTTCATTACTGAGACTTTAAAACTCTATAAACGTACACTCAGAACCAAAAAAGTACAGTACAACAGCAAGCAGCTGACACTAATTGAGGAGTCCATAAACACAAACAACTTCTGTCAAAATTGGAAAAAACAAGAAAAATATAAACAAGAGGAATTAGCGATACAAAATGGTGACATATGGACAACKCATTTTAAAACACTCTACAACACTGTTCAAATTGACACAAATGSAGAACAACGCCAAATTCATGAAAAGTTGAATGGATTAGAAAAAGCTATAAAGGACAATCAAAATCCATTGGACTCCCCAATTACTGACCAGGAGCTCTATAAGAAACTTTAGGCCCTCAAATTTAAAAAAGCATAAAGACCTGATGGCATCCTAAATGAGATGCTCAAACTCACTAGCGCAAAATTTCAATTGGCTATATTAAAACTGTTTAATTTGTTCCTGAGTGTCGGTTATTTCCCTGACATCTGGAATCAAGGACTCATATCCCCAATCTTTAAGAACGGAGACAAATTTGACCCTAACAATTACAGAGGCATTTGTGTGAACAGTAACCTGGGGAAGGTTTTCTGTAGTATTATAAATGTAAGCTTCCTTAATAAGCACAATGTCTTGAGTAAAAACCAAATTGGATTTATACCAAAACATCGCACGACTGATCACATTTACACCCTACACACCCTGATAGATAAACATGTCCACCAAAATAATACCAAATTATACGCTTGCTTTATCCACTTCCAAAAATCATTTGATTCTATTTGGCATACAGGACTGCTCTACAAAGTTATTGAAAGRGGTGTAGGGGGTAAAACATATGACATAATTAAATCAATGTATACTGGCAATACGTGCAGTATTAAAAATGGCAAGAAAAGAACAGAATTCTTTAACCAGGGTCGGGGCCTTCGCCAGGGTTGCAATCTGAGCCCTGCACTCTTCAATATTTACATAAACGAATTGGCCACTATTATAGAAAAATCCTCAGCCCCTGGTGTTAGTCTCCACAATTCAGAGGTTAAATGCCTACTCTTCACAGATTACCTATCCCTGCTGAAACCCGCCGCTAATGGCCTACAGCAGAGCCTAAACCTGCTAGAGCAGTACTGCCAGACCTGGGCCCTGGCAGTAAACCCCAAAAATACTAAAATAATGATTTTCCAGAGAAGATCTAGATCTCAGGCAATTAGACCAAAGTTCTCAATTGGTACAAAATATATAGAGTACTGCACACACTACAATTACTTAGGTTTAAATATATAGAGTACTGCACACACTACAATTACTTAGGTTTAAATATATAGAGTACTGCACACACTACAACTACTTAGGTTTAACAATAAGCTCAACTGGACACCTTAATGAGGCAGTGAATGAACTGAGAGAGAAAGCACGCAGGGCATTCAATGCATTAAAAAACAAATTCATATTGAAATACCTATTAAAATTTGGCTAAAACTAATTGAATGTGTCATTGAAACAATTGCACTTTATGGCAGCGAGGTGTGGGGTCCACTTGCAAAACAAAATTTCACCAAATGGGACAAACACCCCATTGAAACCCTGCATGCAGAGTTATGTAAGATTCTCCTATATGTCCAAAGGAAAACTACAAACAATGCATGCAGGGCAGAATTAGTTCAATATCCACTAATAATAAAAACTAAAAAAAGAGCAATTCAATTTTGGAGACATCTAAAATAKAGTCACCCCCTCTCATATCATTACCAAGCCCTGCAATGCCAAGAGCTGAGCAAAGAAAATAGTCCCCTCATCCAGCTGGTCCTGGGGCTGAGTTCACAAACCTGTTCTACAAACACACTGAAGCCTCAGGACCAGAACATCCAATCAATCAGAATAAAACAAATTACAACACAATCAAAACAAAACTACATTGCTTATTGGGAAACACAAGCACAAGCACAAAGCAAAATGCAGTGCTATCTGGTCCTAAATCGACAGTACACCATTGCAAACTATTTGACCATGGTTACTGATCAAAATCTTAGAAAAACCTTGACAAAGTACAGGCTCAGTGAGCACAGCCTTGTCATTGAGAAGGGTAGACACAGGAAAGGCTGTGCAACCACTGCACAACAGCAGAACCTGAGACAGCGCTGCATTTCCTGACAAAATATAAAACAATTTGAGAGTGTCATTTGCACGAATTTGAAACCCTTATTCAAGGTTTCAAAGGCCTCTCTGATGAGAGTAGGCTACCCGTCCTGTTGGGGGAGGACAAAGAGCGCTGTGGGTTGGCAGCGCACTACATTGCTGCCTGCCATAAGATGAGGAACAGTGTCTGACAGACCAATCAACCTGCACATGTCCTCTACTGTATGCTTATTGTTATTGTTCAATGTATGGCTATTTTGACCCTTGGTTATTGTTGTTACTATTGTCCCGTTGACAATTAGAAAGTTAGATCTATAACTCAAGTTTCTATGTGAATTTGGTCAGGGCACCCAAAAAGTTACATATTGTGGCTTTAAAAATGAAAAGCTGAAATATCTTGAGTCAATAAGTATTGAACCACTTTGTTATTGCAAGCCTAAAAAAGTTCAGGAGTAATACTTTGCTTAACAAGTCAAATAATAAGTTGCATGGACTCACTCTGTGTGCAATAATAGTGTTTAACATGTACCCCACACATAAAATTATCTGTAAGATCCCTCAGTCGAGCACTGAATTTCAAACGTASATTCAACCACAAATCAAATCAAATCAAATGTATTTATAATGCCCTTCTTACATCAGCTGATATCTCAGTGCTGTACAGAAACCCAGCCTAAAACCCCAAACAGCAAGCAATGCAGGTGTAGAAGCACGGTGGCTAGGAAAAACTCCCTAGAATGGCCAAAACCTAGGAAGAAACCTAGAGAGGAACCAGTCTATGAGGGGTGGCCAGTCCTCTTCTGGCTGTGTCAAAGACCAGGAAGGTTTTCCAATGCCTCTCAAATAATGGCCCCTATTGGTAGATGGGAGAAGAAGAAAAAAATGGACATTGAATATCCCTTTGAGCATGGTGAAATTATTAATTACCATTTGGATGGTGTATCAATACGTCCTTCCCAACTCAGTTGCCGGAGAGGAAGGAAACTGCTCAGGGATTTCACCATGAGGCCAATGATGACTTTTAAACAGTTACAGAGTTTAATGGCTGTGATAGGAGAAACTGTATTTACTCCACAATACTAACCTAAATGACAGAGTGAAAAGAAGGAAGCATGTACAGAACTAAAATATTCCAAAACATGAATCCTGTTTGCAAAAAGGCTCTAAAGTAACACTGCAAACATATAGCAAATAAAGTAACTTTATGTCCGGAATACAAAGCTTTACGTTTGGGGCAAATCCAATCCAACACATCACTGAGTACCACTCTTCATATTTTTAAGCATGGTGGTGGCTGKATCATMTTATGAGTATGCCTGTCATAGGCAAGGACTAGGTCGTTTTTTAGGATAGATATAAATGGAATAGAGATAAGCACAGGCAAAATTCTGGAGGAAAACCTGGTTCAGTCTGCTTTCCAACAGACACTGGGAGACAAATTCTCCTTTCAGCAGGACAATAACCTAAAACACAAGGCCAAATATACACTCTAGTTGCTTACCAAGACGACTGTGAATGTTCCTGGCCAGGCTACAGTTTTGACTTAAATCGTCTTCAAAATCTATGGCAAGACAAAACAATGTCAGTCTAGCAACTTCACAGAGCTTGAAGAATTTTTAACAAGAATAATGTTCAAATATTGTACAATCCAGGTGTGCAAAGCTCTTAGAGAATTTCCCAGACAGACTCAAAGCTGTAATCACTGACAAAGGTCACAAAGGACAAAGATCACCTAACATGTCAGGGGTGTGAATAATGATGTAAATTAGATATTTGTGTATTTCATTTTCAATACAATTGCACAAATTTCTAAAAACACGTTTTGACTTTGTCATTATGGCATATTGTGTGTAGATGGGTGAGAGAAGTACATCTATTTAATTTTGAATTCCATCTGTAACACAACAAAATGTGGAATAAGTCAAGGGGTATGAATACTTTCTGAAGGCACTGTACGTGTGTGGATGAACGGTACCCAGACCTCTGTCTGTCTGACCGCATGTACAGTATGTATGTTGTATCTATGGGAGCAGAGGATTGGTTGATTACTGCAAGGTCCAATGTCCACAGAGCTATTCTTGACCAGTAGTCCCCACAAGAATTGTACATAAACAAACATTTGACCAACTGGGGACATTATGTTGATCCCCACAAGGTCAAATGCTATTTTTAGGGCATTTATGGTTTAGATTAGAATTAGGGTTAGYAGCTAGGGTTAGGAGCTAGGGTTATGTTTAGGGTTAGGAGCTAGGGTTATGTTTAGGGTTAGGGTTAGGAGCTAGGGTTAGTTTTAGGGTTAGGAGCTAGGGTTAGGAGCTAGGGTTATGTTTAGGGTTAGGGTTAGGAGCTAGGGTTAGTTTTAGGGTTAGGGTTAGGAACTAAGATTAGTTTTAGTGTTAGGAGCTGGGTTAGTTTTAGGGTTAGGGTAGGAAGGGTAAGGGGTTAGGTAAGAGTACGGGTTAGGGTTAGATTTAGGTTTAGGGTTAGGGTTAGGGTTAGAGCTTGGGTTAGTTTTAGGGTTAGGAGCTAGGGTTAGGAGCTAGCGTTAAGGTTAGGATAAGGGTTAGGGTAAGAGTACGGGTTAGAAGTTAGGTTTATGGTTAGGGATTAAGGGTTAGGAGAAATAGGATTTTGAATGGGACTGAATTGTGTGTCCCCTCAAGATTAGTTGTACCAGACTGTGTGTGTGTGTGTGTGTGTGTCTGTGTGTGTGTGTCTGTGTGTGTCTGGTGTGTGTGTGTGTCTGTGTGTGTGTGTGTATGTGTCTCTGTGTGTGTGTCTGTGTGTGTGTGGTGTCTGTGTGTGTGCATGTGTGTGTTGTCTGGTGTGTGTGTCTGTGTGTGTGTGTGTGTGTGTGTGTGTGTGTGTGTGTGTGTGTGTGTGTGTGTGTGTGTGTGTGTGTGTGGGTGTGTGTGTGTGTGTTGTGTGTGTGTGTGTGTGTGTGTGTGTGTGTGTGTGTGTGTGTGTCTGTGTGTGTGTCTGTGTGTGCTTTTGGGCTTGTGTATGTTGTACCTTTACTTTCAGAGATTTCCTGCTATGGCTAGCCAGTGGCCAAGCAGGTTTTTTGCTGAGACAGACGAGTAAACATTATTGTTGGAACTCCGTCCATTAACTCACATATGGGGTGGGTTGTGACTTCTGTTTATTGTACTGCAAGTGTGTGTGTCTTTGAGTGTGTGATCGTACGTGTTTCAGTGCGTTATTTTTGTGTGTGTGTGTGTGTTCGCTTCTGGTGTCTGCACATGTTTGGAATGACAGAGGCAGGAGGAAAATGGAGCAGGGAAAACACTGATTTTGTTTGTGGAAAAATATCCTAAAAGTTTGGGCTGGACATTATGTTGAGCTTTCCTCTGATGCAGACTGCTAACAGTAACACTGGTGTCCTTGAGGTTAAGGAGTTGCTTGTTTCTTAATGATGTTTTCAGTTGAGACAGTTTAGTTGAAGGGTCTTTCTGTTCTATTCTACTGTATCTTAGTCTATGCCGCTCTGACACTGCTCGTCCAAATATTTATATATTCTTAATTCCATTCCTTTACTTGGAATTGTGTGTATTGGGTATATGTTGTGAAATTGTCAGATATTACTTGTTAGACATTACTGCACTGTCGGAGCTAGAAACACAAGCATTTCACTACACCTGCAATAACATGTGCTAAACACGTGTATAAATAACATTTGATTTGATTAGATTAGATTTTTGACTCAAAAATGGTCTATGTTAGAGTGGGTGAAAATGCGCTTTGGTGAAGAAATGTCACTTCCTTATGTTCTAAAATACATTTTACCAAGACAAAATACGATTCTTAATTTTCTAAATTGTTCAGTGGGGTCTTTCTCTATCATATCATTAATATTATATCTAAAAAGTCAGATTTCGTAACCTAATACATCCCATAATAAGCACCGAGCTCTTGACAGAGTGGTGACGCTTTCTTGCAGAGACTTTTGAGGATTTGACATGTTGTGGTGGTCGTCGGCAACATTTCCGCGAGTCACAAATACCCAAATTAACATGAAAGGAACTGAATTAAATATAAAAGAGTTTACAACATAAAACGCTTGCGGTACGCTCATTGCTCCGTTGACATTTCACAGAGATACGCTTGTTTTTGAGGGAAATCTTCGAAAAATAACAGGAATTCCTCATTAATTGTCACACCCTGGCCTTAGTTATCTTTGTTTTCATTATTATTTTAGTTAGGTCAGGGTGTGACATGGGGAATGTATGTGTTTTGGTTTGTCTAGGGGTTTGTACGTTTAATGGGTCAGTGGCTTGTCTAGGTGTTTGTATGTCTATGGCTGCCTAGATTGGTTCTCAWTTAGAGGCAGCTGTGGTTTYTTGTCTCTGATTGAGAGCCATATTTAAGGCAGCCATAGGCAGTTGGGMTTTGTGGGTAATTGTCTATGTTCTATGTTGCATGTGTGCACTTAGTTCTTAGCTTCACGTTCGTCTGTTTGTTGTTTTGTTTRGTTTGTTCATCTTCTAAAATAAAGAGAAGATGTATTTTTCACACGCTGCGCCTTGGTCCTCTCTCTCACCGCAAGACGATCGTGACATTAATATGAAAAGCAAACACTAAAATATGAAAATACTAAATGTCATGTCTCAAAATCTATATCAATTTGATCTCTATGTTGTTTTATGTTGTCCAGATTCGAGATGAAAGATGACWAGTTCAACGGTGAGCCTGTCAGTTAACCTTCATTCTCTCACAGCKTCCAGCCTAGCTGACACAATGCTACTTTCTTGATTTTTAACCACTTTTTCCTTTGGCCTCTTAACTCTGGCCATCCTACAAGGGTAAAAACTCCAATAACTTTTGATTGGATTATGATACAGACGTGAGGTTGGACTTCTTAGCGGATTATCTACACAATTATTATTATTTTACCCATTGGTCAAAAMATGCATTTTGATTGGACACCCTATCTATATCCCAGAACATGCTGGAGTCTCTGCCCTAACAATTGGAACCAATGTCCGCAAAATACTGAAGGCAGGCGGGGTAGGTGGGAGCAGGCAGGAACATTCTAGCCAATGAGAAGGCCGATACGCATTTCAACAGCAGGATTTTTTGTTGTTGGTAAAGTTGGCAGGATGTCATGRGTGTCCACTTATATAAGTATATTCCTAACAACCTTAGCATTACGAAACTTCCATTTGATCAAATAGGCCTAATGTAACGAATTCCACTCTTACTGAACTCCACACAAAAATCCCCACTTCCACTCCTTAACGCTTTATTTTTGCGCCGYCAGATTTTGCGACTGGTTCAACCCTCATGCTTTGTATCCTCCTCTCTGACTGACTCTACTGCGTGATGGACAACATTTTCGTAGTGCAAAAGAATTGTGCATAGTAAAAAAAAATACTTGTAAACCTCATTATAATCTCGCTTGTAATCTACAGTAGTGTATAGTCCAGATTGACTGCAGCACAGATTGTGTTGTGTGGCTAGAGTCACTGGCAAGGGTGAATTGACAGTTTCCTGCTATTAGCCTTCCGTGTGCTCAGCGTGCTCAGAAACTACAGCCAACCCCTCAGAAGCACTGTTGTCCTTTTGTTGTCGACGGCCAAAATCACCAACAGAGTGTTCCAACGCAGTAAAATCTTTTAGAGCAAACAAACATTCACACTTTGTATTTATCTGAACTGTGTGTACCTTGGGTCGTAAAAGGCAAATAACTTTTGAGTGAGAAAGGAGGAAATGTTTTGCTTCTGAGACCGAGACGATTGCTCATGGGAAGAGAAACCGTARGTGAGCTGCAGCGCTAGTCTCTTTTGAAAACATATTAATGACTTGTTATTTCTGTAATTATGGGTAAATTGCTTTAATTTGACAGGGGCGTGGACAGCGGAACTTACGAACTCTGAACTGTGTGTTTAAAGAGCATGAAGAGTGTTTAACATGCTGTCTCCAACACTTTGAGATGTTTTCACATAGTGATCTCTCTGTGATGACATGGTGTTCTGTACATGATAAAGACAAGCAACTACAAACAGTTGGCTACATCTTACTATCTTACTATACACATCATTTAAATGTACATGGAGAATAATTCATAACTCCATTCATTGGTATTCTAACCCTATCTGGAGTCGGATAAGTAATATACCGGGCTGCCGTGTGGCGCAGCGGTCTAAGGCACTGCATCTTTAGTACAGGAAGTGTCATTACAGTCCCTGGTTCAAATCCACGCTGTATCACATCCAGCTGTGATTGGGAGTCCCATAGGGCAGTGCACAGTTGGCTAGGGTAGGCAGTCATTGTAAATTAGAATTTGTTTGTAACTGACTTGCCTAGTTAAATAAAATCAACTTAAGAAATATGTCAAAAGTTGGGTTACAGTAGGTGATATCTAATAGAGAAATAGCATATTGGAAAAAATAAATAACATACAAAAAAAATATCTTCTATGCAGTGTGATTCAATGTTTGGACTGTAATGTCTTCATTAGTCCGTAGAACGACAGAAGACACACTCTGAACAATACATTGCATGTGAATATTCCTCCCTTCCTGTGGCCTCATATAACTCCAGCCATGATAACCTTGTTGTGTCAGGGAAAAGTTCAGTAGAAAATATGAGACTTATATGAAACCCCGAAGCCACATGGTTTGGTTCACAAGCCCATCTACTGCTTGATATTAAGTCATATGATTCTTGTTGATTTATGGGCATACCAAGTGGAGTGGATAGCAGTTTGGCTTAGGATAGAAATATAGCTGTCTGAACATGGGAACGTGCCTGGATAGCCTAATAATCTCTGACACTTCTGTATCCCCTTTGACTCCAACAGACAGACAGTCCCTAATGGACAGACAGACAGTCCCCAACGGACAGACAGTCCCCAACGAACGGACAGACAGTCCCCAACGGACAGACAGTCCCCAACGAACGCACAGACAGTCCCCAACGAACGGACAGTCCCCAACGGACAGACAGTCCCCAACGAACAGGCAGTCCCCAACGGACAGACAGTCCCCAATGAACGGACAGACAGTCCCCAACGAACGCACAGACAGTCCCCAACGAACAGGCAGTCCCCAACGGACAGACAGTCCCCAACGAACAGACAGTCCCCAACGGACAGACAGTCCCCAACGAACAGACAGTCCCCAACGAACAGACAGACAGTCATCAACGAACAGACAGTCCCCAACAGACAGACAGTCCCTAATGGACAGACAGACAGTCCCCAACGGACAGACAGTCCCCAACGAACGGACAGACAGTCCCCAACGGACAGACAGTCCCCAACGAACGGACAGACAGTCCCCAACGGACAGACAGTCCCCAACGAACAGACAGTCCCCAACGAACAGACAGTCCCTAATGGCTGTCTCTTATACACATCTAGATGTGTATAAGAGACAGTCTCCCGACCAGTGGGCTGTGGTTGCCTGTGAAAACCCATTCACATGGAACTGGTTAAGAAGGCATTCCTTCCATGGAGAAAATGTCTGGCACCAAGCGACTGTACTGTAATACAGAAACCATAGAGTAACGGGAGGTCTCTGCTAATAACATCCCTCCTGTGGCAATCTCATCCTCTGTAAGCTCCCTCTTCCTCCTGTTCTACCACTTCCATTAGAGAGAAAGCAGGGAGGGATGGAGAGAGGGAAGGGGGGATCGGGGGACAGACTGTTCAAAGCTAAAGATCTGTGACCTGCCTTTCTTGTTGTTCACTTTCAGCAGGAGACATTAAGTTTACAATTCCAACATTAAAGTCAATGGAAAGGAAATGCATCGATGGCTAAGTTTTGGAAGCTGGAAAATGCTCCCATTGCTCCTCCTCCTTCCTCTATGTTTCAACAAAAATGCACCCAGCACTCAAGGCGAGTCAGCAGGCAGTGTAATTGTCTTATGTGTCTTGGCTTTCCAAGCTGGGCTTGAGAAATGCTCTCGAACACAGAGATACAGCATGATGGTGTGTATCACCGAGTGGTGACATGCATTGAGCTAACATGCTAACATACTAAACACTAGCTTACCAAAACCATGGGTGTGGTAGACTGGGGGGTGACTGACTACTTCAGCTCTAAGGAAATCAGTAGTGATGCTAACTTAGCTAGTTAAATGGTGATGGAGGATGGACGGAGCAAGAGAGAGGTTTGTTTCTCCAGTGGTGAGAGTATGATTATCATAATGTAAAAATGCTGCAAATAAGGATTGACTGAGGGTTGGAGGACATTAGAAGACATCGACTCTGTATATTTTCTTCCTGGATGGATGTTTAACAATATAATATTAAAATGATAATGAAAACACACCATTGCGTACATAGAACAATGGGGAAAGAAAAGCTACAGTTGGTTCTAGTGTTGAAAACAGCAGAACAAAATATCATTCCCTCCATTTTAGACAGCTTATCATTTCTACTAGTTCAAAATCGGTTTGTGAAAAAATGTAAAATAAACTATGTGACCGGCAATAAGATAACCAGAAATATTCTGTTTAACAAACCCTGACCTTAACCTAATTGGAAATCAAAAATCGGTTCACACGTCCCTTTAGTCTCTCCCTTAGTGTTGCCTCTTGAAAGGGCATGACCTCTCCAAATGACCCTTAATCTTCAACCCAGTCTGTCTCTACTCACA
>NW_019944674.1:70114-88276 GCF_002910315.2 Salvelinus sp. IW2-2015
GGAAGGGAGGGAAACAGAGAGGGTGGGAAGGGAGGAGAGAACGGAGAAGGGGTGGGGAAGGGAGGAGAGAACAGAGAGGGTGGGGAAGGGAGGAGAGAACAAGAGAGGGTGGGGAAGGGAGGAGAACGAGAGGAACAGAGAGGCGTGGGGAAGGGACGGAGAGAACAGAGAGGGAGAAGGGAAGGGAGGGTGGGAAGGAGGAGAGAACAGAGAGGGTGGGGAAGGGAGGAGAGAACAGAGAGGGTGGGGAAGGGAGGAGAGAACAGAGAGGGTGGGGAAGGGAGGAGAGAACAGAGAGGGTGGGGAAGGAGGAGAAGAACAAGAGGGTGGGAAGGGAGGAGAAGAACAGAGAGGGGTGGGGAAGGGAGGAGAGAACAGAGAGGGTGGGGGAAGGGGAGGAGAGAACGGAGAGGGTGGAGGAAGGGAGGAGAGAACGGAGAGGGTGGGGAAGGGAGGAGAGAACGGAGAGGGTGGGGAAGGGAGGAGAGACAAGTGCAGGGAACATTTGACTTACGACCAGGTGTTTTTTCCCTCTTCTGGGGAATGTCTCACCTTGTAAAAAGCAACTGTGTGGAAAAAGACTGGCCAGTTGACGGGGAGTTACAGTAGGTAGTGTAGAGAGTGAATGGTAATGAGGTTCTGTAGAGAGTGAATGGTAATGAGATAGTGTAGAGAGTGAATGGTAATGAGGTTCTGTAGAGAGTGAATGGTAATGAGGTTCTGTAGAGAGTGAATGGTAATGAGGTTTCTTGTAGAGAGTGAAAGGTAATAGGTTCTGTAGAGAGTGAATGGTAATGAGGTTTGTAGAGAGTGAATGTAATGAGGTTCTGTAGAGAGTGAATGGTAATGAGGTAGTGTAGAGAGTGGATGGTAATGAGGTAGTGTAGAGAGTGAATGGTAATGAGGTAGTGTACGAGAGCGAATGGTAATGAGGTAGTGTAGAGAGTGAATGGTAATGATGTTCTGTAGAGAGTGAAAGGTAATGAGGTCTGTAGAGAGTGAATGTAATGAGGTTCTGTAGAGAGTGAAAGGTTTGGTGATTGCTGGTTTGGGGTGTGTGTGGTGTGGCATTATAGAGTGATATTACAAATATAATTCAGCACTATGGGAGTGTTTGTATGTGTGGTGAACCCCCCTCTCGACGGCCAATGTCACCTCAATTAGCAATGGAAAACCCTACCACCTGGACAGTGAATGGCTAAGCCTACACACAACACACCACACACACACACACACACACACACAACACACACACACACACACACACACACACACACACACACACACACACACACACCTGGGTGCATGAATGGAAGTTCTGATTTCACACTATACACACCATCACCACCACACACAGGGCTGCTATTGATGACATCACCATTGGGCATCTGGACACCCCGCCCTATCGACGCACGTGTTCTGAGAGCTGTTCCCTCACACACACCACGGCCTCTCACAGACGTTAGTCATAGTGCTTATTTTTAACACATTATTCTATTTTAACGTGACCAATAATGGACAAATAGTTTTCTGTTGCCTGATCTTCGTCATAGTAGTGCACTATTAGTAGTGCACTACAAAGGGAATAGGGTGCCATTTGCCGTAGGGTCTTGGTCAAAATGTAGTGCACTACAAAGGGAATAGGGTGCCATTGGCCGTAGTGTCTTGGTCAAAATGTAGTGCACTACAAAGGGAATAGGGTGCCATTGGCCGTAGGGTCTTGGTCAAAATGTAGTGCACTACAAAGGGAATAGGGTGCCATTTGGGGCATATTAAATAACATCCATAATGGGCCTCTTGTAGCACTCCATAAGATCCATAAGAACAGTAAAATTATCTGTAGAACATTTTAATGTACGGAAATAAAATCCATGTTTTTGTCATTTCTTCATTTTTCTCGTCATTCTTTATCCGTTGCATGTTTAATCAACCCTCTATTTGTTTGTCAGAGGATCCTGCCGTTTCAGATTAAACGGTAGAGAGAAACACACATGTCCGTGATATACCGGGATCCTAACGATGCTCTTTAAAGACTGGGCTCCCATTGAAACTGGTGGTCATTACACAAATGTTACCAAATTGAAAAGCAGTCATAGACGACATGCGAGGGGAAGAGGAAGATCAGCACAACGTTTCCTTTTAATCATACAGAGATTAGACGGGAGAGGGACATTTATTAGACAACAGAATGCCGGTTTCAACCCAAGAACAGTTCAATGAATGACGATTTGATGACAGAGTTGATGACAGAATGTCTATGATCCGGGTTTGAACTCCGCATGTTGACCCATCCTAAACATTTCTGGAAAAGATCTCAAAGTAAAGACAACCTCAAAGAAATCAAATAAGGAATTAGACTATAAACTGTTGTGTATCTCTTTTCTCTTTCTCACTATGGAAATATCTGTCTTGTATGTCTTGTCTTTCTCTCTCTCTGCCTCTCCACTCTCTCTCTGTCTCCTCTCACTCTATCTCTGTCTCTCTCTTTCTCTCTCTCTCTGCCTCACTCTCTCTCTCTCTCTCTCTGCCTCTCACTCCTCTCTCTCTCTCTCTCTCTCTCTCTGCCTCTCACTCTATCTCTGTCTCTCTCTGTCTCTCTCGTTCTCTCTCTGTCTCTCTATCTCTCTTTCTCTCTCTATCAATTCTACTCAATTCAAAGGGCTTTATTGGTATGGGAAACATATGTTTACATTGCCAAAGCAAGTGAAATAGATAAATAAAAGTCAAATAAACAATAAAAAATTAACAGTAAACATCACACTCACAGAAGTTCCAAAATAATAAAGACATTTCAAATGTCATATTATGTATATATACAGTGTTGTAACGATGTGCAAATGGTTCAAGTACAAAAGGGAAAATAAATCAACATAAATATGGGTTGTATTTACAATGGTGTTTGTTCTTCACTGGTTGCCCTTTTCTTGTGGCAACAGGTCACAAATTTTGCTGCAGTGATGATACACTGTGATATTTCACCCAGTAGATATGGGAGTTTATCAAAATTGGATTTGTTTTCCAATTCTTTGTGGGTCTGTGTAATCTGAGGGAAATATGTCTCTCTAATATGGTCATACATTGGGCAGGAGGTTAGGAAGTGCAGCTCAGTTTCCACCTCATTTTGTGGGCAGTGTGGCACATAGCCTGTCGTCTCTCAATAGCAAGGCTATGCTCACTGAGTCAAAGATTTCCTTAATTCTGGGTCAGTCACAGTGGTCAGGTTTTCTTTGTTTAGGGACAAAAAGCATTCCTGTTTGCTCGGATTTTTTGTTAATTCTTTCCAATGTGTCAAGTAATTATCTTTTTGTTTTCTCATGATTTGGTTGGGTCTAATTGTGTTGCTGAGCTGGGGCTCTGTGGGGTGTGTTTGTGTTTGTGAACAGAGCCCTAGGACCAGCTTGCTTAGGGGACTCTTCTCCAGGTTCATCTCTCTGTAGGTGATGGCTTTGTTGTGGAAGGTTTGGGAATCGCTTTTCTGGATTTTGATCATTAGTGTGTATCGGCCTAATTCTGTTCTGCATGCATTATTTGTACATGGAGGATATTTTGGCAGAAATGTTGAGGAGGGTGGCTGCATCCCTACCTCACCCCACGGCCCTGTCTCACCCCACGGCCCTGTCTCACCCCACGGCCCTGTCTCAGTTTATTTTTATCAACAAAGCATGTGAAGACTTTGCCTTTGTTTTGGTTTGTTTGTTTGTCAATTAGGGTGTGCAGGGTGAATACATGGTCTGTCGTACAGTAATTTGGTAAAAAGCCAATTTGACATTTGCTCAGTACGTTGTTTTCACTGAAGAAATTCAAGAGTCTGCTGTTAATGATAATGCAGAGGATTTTCCCAAGGTTGCTGTTGACACATATCCCACGGTAGTTATTGGGGTCAAATTTGTGTCCACTTTTGTGGATTGAGGTGATCAGTCCTTTGTTCCAAATATTGAGGAATACGCCAGAGCTGAGGATGATGCTAAAAAGTTTAAGAATGACCAATTGGAATTTGTGGTCTGTATATTTTATCATTTCATTGAGGATACCATCAACCACACAGGCCTTTTTGGGTTGGTGGGTTTGTATTTTGCTTCTACACTACTTTCCTTCCATCTATAGCGTTTCTTAATATTGTGCTCTTCCTTTGGCTTTGATGCCTCATGACTGAGTATTACTCTGTTCAGGTAGACTGTGATTTTGTTGTGACCTGATTGGGGTGTCAGTGGGCTGACTGTGAACATTCTGAGAGACTCTGGGTTGAGGTCAGTAATAAAGTACTCTACAGTACTACTGTCAAGAGATGAGCTATAGGTTTACCTACCATAGGAGTCCCCTCGAAGCCTATCATTGACTATGTACATACCCAGCGTGTGACTGAGCTGCAAAAGTTGTGACCCGTGTTGTCGTAGTTGTGTCAACGGGGGCATATGATGGAGGGAATGCTGTCACCTTCAGGCAGGTGTTTGTCCCCCTGTGTGCTGAGGTTATTGACCAGGTTCTTGTCCAGTTCTGGCGTTTAGGTCGCCACAGACAAGTACATATCCCTGGGCCTGGAAATGATTGATTTCCCCCTCCAGGATGGAGAAGCTGTTTTCATTAAAGTATGGAGATTCTAGTGGGGGGATATAGGTAGCACACAGGAGGACATTTTTCTCTGTTAAGATCATTTCCTTTTGAATTTCAAGCCAAATGTAAAATGTTCCTGTTTGGATACATTTTATAGATTGAATTAGGTCTCCTCTATACCAGGTTTCTTGTAGGATGACAATGTCTGTGTTTCCGATATCTTTGGTGAAGTCCAGGTTCCTGCTCTTTAGGCCAAAGGCAGATGACCTCAGGCCTTGGATATTCCAGGATGAGATAGTGAAGGCTTTGTGTTCCATAAAGTGTCCAATGTTGTCAGTCTTGTGGTTTGGCTCGGACCGTAAGTGTGAGCAGAGCCTGCTGAGCATCTGGTACATGCCATTGGCTTGAGCTAGTGTAAGAGTGGGGATTGGGCCTGTTTGCCCGCTCACAGCCTGGGCGTATGTGTGACTTTCATGTTGAGGCCCTATTTGTGGGAGTAGGGGGCATGGGGTGGGCTGGAGGGGCATAGGTCTGATCTAAAGGGGGCCTATATCGGGTGTGGGCATGGTTGGTTTGGGGGGGTGGATGTGGTCTGGCTTTAGGTCCTCTTGGCGTGGGTCCTCTATGTGTGGGGGGGTTAGCGCAGGTCTGGGAGGTCTCTCTCTGTCTCTCTGTCTCTCTCTCTCTCTGTCTCTCTCTGTCTCTCTCTGTCTCTCTCTCTTCTCTGTCTTGCTCCGTGTCTCTGTCTCTCCATCGCTCTCTCTCTCTGTTTCTCTCTCTCTGTCTCCCCCCTCTCTTTCTCTCTCTCTCTCTCGTCTCTCTCTCTCTCTCTCTCACAACAATTTTCCTATCTAGAGAGCAGACTGAGCCAAAGGTTCAGTAGATTTCTCAGGAAGAGTTTAAGCCGACTTTCCCAGATGCAGACCAAGACCTGTACCACAATGTGTCTCAGAGTACAACATCGGTTGTATGTGCTGAGAATATAAACATTTTACTCCTACTCTTATGGGTAAAAATAAATGTTATGCATGAAGCCTCTTTAGTCAAAAGAGTCCCACCTAGTTGACAGATATTAAGGACTCATCAGGAGTTTTCCTAACCAGTGAACAGTTACCAGCAGGTGTCTTGATAATAGAAACATGCACAGAGTGAGTGGTTCCAGCGCCACTGCATTGCTTTGGAGTTGGCGGTTGGGAGGGGCTGGCGGTTGGGAGGCTGGCGGTTGGGAGGGCTGGCGGTTGGGGGGGCTGGCGGTTGGTTGGGCCGGCGGTTGGGGGGCCGGCGGTTGGGGGGCCGGCGGTTGGGGGGGCCGGCGGTTGGGGGGCCGCGGTTGGGGGGCCGGCGGTTGGGGGGCCGGCGGTTGGGGGGCCGGCGGTTGGGGGGGCCGCGGTTGGGGGGCCGGCGTTGGGGGCCGGCGGTTGGGGGGGCCGGCGGTTGGGGGGGCCGCGTTGGGGGGGCCGACGGTTGGGGGGGCCGGCGGTGGGGGGGGCGCGGTTGGGGGGGCCGGCGGTTGGGAGGGCCGGCGGTTGGAGGGGCCGGCGGTTGGGGGGGCCGGCGGTTGGGGGGGCGGCGGTTGGGAGGGCTGGCGGTTGGAGGGGCTGGCGGTTGGGGGGGCCGGAAGGTTGGGAGCTTGGGCCGGTGGCTGATGGATCACTGGTTCAGGTCCCTGTTTTTGACCTTGTGGGAGATCTGTCGATGTACGCTTGAGCAGGGCGTTGACCCTGGTTGCTTCTGTGTGTCGCTCTGGATGGGAGTCTGTTAGATGACTAATGTGATGTAGTTGTTGAGCAGCAAAAAATTGGTTTGTAGTTGTTGAAATAATGTTTTGATATATGATCAATCCATAAATAATCTAGACCTACATGTAGAAGCATCTCTTGCACTTGACAATGATTTCACATGAGGTTTGTTTCACATGATTTGCCTAAATACCACGAGGCTAATATATAAACATGTTTTTCTTATGATTATTTAATTTCCTACATTATGTTATCCCTTTGGAGCGTAATATCGCGTTGTTTAAAAAATATGCCTAAATTGTGCATGCCTATATAAATTCGGCAATTGAAGGAATCTTATGTTACAAACGTTGTATGCAACATAATCGGGAAGTGACTTGATGTCTACTGTGCCAAAGAGATTTAGAGTTGTTAAACAGGAGTGTGTTAATATAATGGTAATATTGTCAAATTTCAGCCAATATATTAGGCGATAATTAAGAGAAGGCAAAAGTGATCGTGTCAGGCGAAAATTATACCAAACATTTTACCATTGCAACATTTGATGTCCAGTCACATTCACGGTGGTTGCTATAGAGTTCACAGCTGGCGATGCCTCATTGCGATTGGTTATTCCCCATCGTTTGCAACAATGTCAATGAGCGTCATTACTATATTTCTTTTGCAGTACCTCAAACTGTCGTGATTAGCAGCTGAGATAAACTTTTATGAGTTGATTTTACTCCTGACAGCCTCCCGCAGTGGTCTAAGGCATCTCAGTGCTTGAGACGGMACTACAGCCCCGGGTTTGATCCCAGGCTGTGTCACAGCCGGCCGTGACCGCGAGACCCATGAGGCGGCGCACAATTGGCCCAGCATTGCCTGGGTTACGGGAGAGTTTGGACAGCCGGGATTTCCTGCAAGCTGACTTCGGTCGCCAGCTGGACGGTGTTTCCTCCGACACATTGGTGTGGCTGGCTTCCGGGTTAAGCGAGCTGTGTGGCTTGGCAGGGTCGTGTTTCGGGAGGACGCATGGCTCTCGACCTTCGCCTCTCCCGAGTCCGTAGGGGAGTTGCAGCAACGGGACAGGATTGTACCTACCAATTGGGGAGAAAAAGAGGTAAAAGTAAAAACATAAATAAAAAAAACTACTCTGACTAAAACCCTTGTGGAGTTTTTTGTCTTAAAACTGGTTTTAACAGGATTCCTAGACCCATTCTGAGATGCTTAGTGGATACGGGCTCTGGCCTGTGTTCCAAATGGCATCCCCTTCCCATTATAGTGTACTACCTTTGACCAGCTGGGCCCTATTCCCTGCATAGTGCACAGAGCCCTGGTCTAAAGTAGTGCATCAGGTAGGAAATAGGGTGCCATTTGGAATGCACTCTTGCTCAGGCTTCAAGGTCTACTAACAGAACATACAGCCAACACACAGATGGTCAATTGGCGTTGAATGCTAACCCTATGTAGAATTCACTCTGAATAGTAAGTCTCTGTTTGATTCACAATTAGCTTCTCTGTTGCTAGGTCAATGCATAATTTGCCCTAAATGGTTAGCCACCCTTCCATTAGCAATTAGYTACTCTGTGATATGCAGATTCACGGTTGGCTTCAGGTAAATTAGCCTTGAATGGCTAACGTCAGCGTGATAAGGATAATTAGCTACAGTGTGATAAGCAACTATGCCGGTATACCAATGTTTAGCCTAGCCTGAGAGCTATTATTATTGAATGCTTAGCAATTAGCCTAAATTTGCTGTATTATTACCCCCTTATTACTAATGGAAATGCCCTTATACTTGGAAATGAATGTACCTAATGTACCTAACATGGAGTTCTGTAACAGGGGTTGCAGTGTGCAGGTATTTGTTCCTGACTATATGTGTGTGTGTGTGTGTGTGTGTGTGTGTGTGTGTGTGTGTGTGTGTGTGGCGTGTGTGTTGTTGTTGGTGTGTGTGTGTGTGTGTGGTGTGTGTGTGTGTGTGTGTTGTGTGTGTGTGTGTGTGTGTGTGTGTGTGTGTGTGTGTGTGTGTGTGTGTGTGTGCGTGTGTGTGTGTGTGTGTCACTGAACCCAGTATGTTGATGACATTCAGATCTCAGAGAGGAAACATGTTATTAAAGACAAAATCACTTTTTGAAATGTTCTGTGCTGAAAGTAAAATTTCACAACGTAGACAAATCTAAAACTGATAAGCCCCCAACATTTACACTAATGAATAAACCAATCAGAGTGTACTCTCGTCACAAAACATACACCTATCTTGGACATAAGTTTAATGTTGCTGGCGAGTGGGGGGAAACAAGTTGAGGAGCTCGTCCATGAGTCTTCAACCAGGCGTGAAATGTTGAAGCTGTGAGAGAGGTGGCCCTAGCAAAGATTCAACATCTGCCTGCACGTGTGCCTCTCCCACAGAAGGTTCGGAGGGAAAATGAATAACAAAACTGTTCAAGTAGTGAGAAAGTGTCAATGCATCAACACAACACGAGACATTATTTCCTGAGCCAAAGAGATTTGGGGTTTAGGTGTCCCGAAATGTGAGTGGATTTACACTTGTACCAGACGGACTCACCTGCTGAACATGCTCAACAGTGATGATGTGACAGTTAGGCAGTTAGCCAGAGCCTCCCTCCTTCTAGACCTACAGAGGCAGAAGGTCCCGCTGGCCACGGACACTGAGGACAACTTCCTGGGCTTCGGGAGGAAAGCCAATGGAAAATTGGACACTCATGCTGCAGGCTTTGGAGTTTGGTCAAACTGGCCGGACGGGAGCTCAGATGGACACGGACACGCAGACTAAGCCAGTGACTCTGATGAAGTTGTGACAGGCCCATGAGTTGTCTTGGAGACTTCTGTCACCAAAGATGGAACATATCATCCTACATCCAGGACAACACTCCTCGTTATCAGACGGATGCAGCTACTGCAGCACTAGACTGGCGTGAGGCTGTAGGGGAAACTCCCTGCTCTGCAATGTGCTGATCACTCTGTCTCTCATTCCATGTGCCAGAATTCTGCCATTGGCCAGGACATTCTCACCTTTACTGATAAGGCGAGGCTGCCAGTTCTACCAACAAAATATAACCTAGCACTCTGGTACTCTGCAAACCTTGACCCCTTTTCTATTCTACAAGAGTCAGAAGTAATGGAGTTTGTTGCCCATGTTCTGAACGGTTGTTGTTCATACAAACATGTGTACATTGCTAGACATGACCAAATTGTCGACCTGATAGCCAGCGTGGTGAGACAGCTAGTCTCACCAACTGCACACATTGTTGTGTAATGGGAAGCTGGTGTGAAGTTGTGTAAGGGGAAGCTGGTGTGATGTTGTGTAATGGGAAGCTGGTGTGATGTTGTGTAAGGGGAAGCTGGTGTGATGTTGTGTAAGGGGAAGCTGGTGTGAGATTGTGTAAGGGGAAGCTGGTGTAATGTTGTGTAAGGGGAAGCTGGTGTGATGTTGTGTAAGGGGAAGCTGGTGTGCATGTTGTGTAATAGGGGAAGCTGGTGTGGATGTTGTGTAATGGGAAGCTGGTGATGATTGTGTAAGGGGAACGCTGGTGTGAGATGTGTAAGGAGAACGCTGGGTGTGCAGAATTGTGTAGAGCGGAAGCTGGTGTGAGATTGTGTACGAGCGAGAAGCTGTGGTGTGAGAATTATGTGTAAGGGGAGCTGGTGGTGAGACTTGTGGACTAGAGGGGAGCTGGTGTGAGATTGTGTACAGGGCGAAGCTCTGGTGTGAGATGGTGTAAGGGAGAAACGCTCTGGTGGATGGAGATGTGTAAGGAGGAAGCTGGTTGTGAGATTGTGTAAGCGATGAAGCTGGTGTGGATTGTGTAGAAGGGAAGCTGGTGTGAGATTGTGTAAGGGGCAAGCTGGTGTGCGAGATTGTGTAAGGAAGGAAGCTGGTGTGAGATTGTGGTAAGGGGGAAGCTGGTGTGAGATTGTGTAAGGGGAAGCTGGTGTGAGCGATTGGTGTAGGGGCAGCTGGTGTGAGATCGTGTAGAAGTTGGTGGTAGATAGGGGAAGCATGGTGTGAGATTGTGGTAACGGAGAGAGCCTGGTGTGAGATCTGTGTAAGGGGAGCTGAGATGAAAAAAAATAAGGCTGGTGGAGAGTTGTGTAAGGTGGAAGCTGGGTGTGAGTTGTGGTAAGGGAAGCTGGTGTGAGATTGTGTAAGGGGAAGGCCGGCTGTGAGATTGTGTAAGGGGAGCTGGTGTGGAATGTGTGTGAAGGGGAAGCTGGTGTGAGATTGTGGTAAGGGGAAGCTGGTGTGCAATGTTGTGTAAGGGGAAGCTGGGTCTGATGTTGTTATATGTGTGGCTAAGGGGAAAAGCTGCGTGCTGGTTGTGTTAGGGTAACAGCTGTGTGTAAGTGGTGAAGAGTGCTGTGACTGGTTGTGATCGTTGTGTAAGGTGCGACAGCTCGCGTGTGATGTTGTGTGGGGAAGTGGTGTGTTGTGTAACGAGGGGAAGCTGGCTTGTGATGTTGTTAAGGACTGGATGTGAAGATTGTGTAAGGGGGAAGCTGGTGTGATGTTGTGTTAACGGGAGTGCGATGCTCGGTGGTAATGGAGAGTCTGTTGTAGGATGGCTTGTTGAGTGTCTGTGTAGAATAGCTGTGTGTCTGTTGGTACTAGGGGACAGAGCTGCTGTGATGTTGTTGATGATGTTGGTGGTAAGGGGAAGCTGGCGTGTGGGATGGTTGTTGATGGATGGTGTGTAGAGGGGGAAGCTGCTGTGATGCGGCGTTTGTTGATTGAATTTTGGGTGTTGTGTAAGGGGGACGGCAGCTGGTCTGTGATTGTTGTTGAATGAATGCTGTGGTATAGGAGAAAGCTGCGGTGATTGGTTGGTTGATGATGCGTGTAAGAAGAAGCTGCACTGTGATGTTGTGTAAAGGGGAAGCTGCTTGGTGTATGTTGTTTGATTGATGCTATGTGTAAGGGGTAAGCGCTGTGGATGTTGGTGTTGATGATGCTGTGTAGAGGGGAAGGCTGCTCTGTGATGCTTGGTTAGATCGATGCCTGGGTGTTTTCCTATATACCAATACACGCAAGAATGGTGTTGTTTGTGGCGTGGAGGCCAGGAGGCGATTTTCTCGTTGGACTGCTACATGGACGCAGCCGACAAGCTTCTTAATTCGCAGCCTCTCGTGGCCAGCTTGGACAGCCTCTCGTGGCCAGCTTGGACAGCCTCTCGTGGCCAGCTTGGACAGTCTCTCGTGGCCAGCTTGGACAGCCTCTCGTGACCAGCTTGGACAGCCTCTCGTGGCCAGCTTGGACAGCCTCTCGTGGCCAGCTTGGACAGCCTCTCGTGGCCAGCTTGGACAGCGTCGGCTGTAGGTACAATCAGGTGGCACTGATATTTCAAGTTTCAAGTTTTAATGTCACATGCACAAGTACAGTGAAACGCCTTTCTTGCCAACTCCAAAACCCAACAATGCAATAATCAACAGCAATGTATTACTAGAAAAAAACACACGAGAAATAAGAACAAGAAATATGAAATACACAATAAAGTAATTAAGCATACTGTATACAGGAAATATTTAAAAAGTCAGTTCCAATACCAMATATTTACATGTGCAGGGATGCTGAAGTGATGGAGGTAGATATGTATAGGAGTAAGGGGACAGGGATGCTGGAGTGATGGAGGTAGATATGTATTGTGCTTGTGCGTGTGTGCGGGGGCGTGTGCGTGTGTGTGTGTGTGTGTGTTGCAGGGAAAAGGGCTTGGGCAGTAGGTAGCCTAACGATTAAAAGCATTGGGCCAGTAACTGAAAGGTCACTAATTCAAATCCCAGAGCCGACTAGGTGAAAAACCTGTCGATGTGCCACTGATCAAGGCGTTTAACCCTAATTGCTCCTGTAAGTCTCTCTGGAGAGTCTGCTAAATGACTAGCTCTAATTATTCTGGTAACTTTCCCAAAATGACAAGGTTTTTCAGAAATCCTGGTTGGAAGATGTATGGAATCATGAGGAAATAAGCAGGAAATCCGGAATCCTACAACCAGTATTTCTGGAAAACCTGACATTTTGCAAAAATGATCCGCATTTTGCTGCCCTACTCCTGATTCGACTACTCTAGTAATCTTGGCTTCGACTAAAAGAAAAAAGAGAGATATGGGCAGTTAAAAAAAGAGGAGAGAGATTGTTTGACGTGAGTGGAGAGCCGTGGAGAGGTAAATCTCTATGGCACATCTGTGAGCAACACTCTCCACCACCACTCAGTAGGTATATTGAGTGTCGTAGTTCAGGTAGTATATTTCAGTAGGTATACTTTCAGTAGGTATATATTCAGTAGGTATATTTCAGTAGTGATCATGTTCAAGTAGGTATATTTCAGTAGGTATATTTCAGTAGGTATATTTTCAGTAGGTATAATTTCAGTAGGTATATTTCAGTAGGTATATTTCAGTAGGTAACTTCAGGTAGGCTATATTTCAGTAGGTATATTTCAGTAGGTATATTTCAGTAGTCGGTTATATGTTTCAGTAGGTAATATTTCAGTAGGTATATATTTCAGTGAGGTATATTTCAGTAGGTATATTTCAGTAGTATAGTTTCAGTAGGGTAATTCAGTAGTATATTCATAGGTAGATTCAGTAGTATATATTTCAAAGTAGGTATATTTCAGTAGGTGTACTTCAGTAGGTTATTTCAGTAGAATTCATAGGTATATTTCAGTAGGGTATTTCAGTAGTATTTACAGTAGGTGTACTTTCAGTAGGTATATTTCAGTAGGTATATTTCAGTAGGTGTACTTCGAGGTAGGTATATTCAATAGGTTATTCAGTAGTTTATTTCAGTAGGTATATTTCATGTAGGTTACTTCAGAGGTTACTTCAGTAGTATTACTTCAGTAGGTGTACTTCAGTCAGGTTGTATCTTCAGTAGGTTTATTCAGTAGGTATATTTTCAGCTAGGTACTTCAGTAGGTATACTTCAGTAGGTGTACTTCAGTAGGTGTACTTCAGTAGGTATACTCAGTAGGTGTAGTTCAGTAGGTGTATATTTCAGTAGGTATATTTCAGTAGTGTAAGTTTCAGTAGGTATACTTCAGTAGGTGTACTTCAGTAGGTGTATAATTCAGTAGGTATATTCAGTAGTGTATACTTCAGTAGGTATATTTCAGTAGTTATATTCAGTAGGTATATTTCAGTAGGTATATTTCAGTAGGTATATTTCAGTAGGTATATTCAGTAGGTATATTCAGTAGGTGTACTTCAGTAGGGTATTTCAGTAGGTTATTAGTAGTGATTCAAGGTTAACTTCAGTAGTACTTCAGTAGGGTACTTAGTACTATTCAGTAGGGTCAGTAGTGGTTACTTCAGTAGGTGATATTCAGTAGGTATATTCCAGTAGGTACTCAGTAGGTGTAACTTCAGTAGGTATACTTCAGTAGGTATATTCAGTAGGTTTATACTTCAGTAGGTGATACTTCAGTAGGTGTATTCAGTAGGTATACTTTCAGTAGGTTACTTCAGTAGGTAGTACTTCAGTGTGTTCAGCTGGTAGTATATTTCAGTAGTGTAACTTCAAGGTACAATTCAGTAGGTAGTACTTCCAGTAGGTATACTTCAGTAGGTGTACTTCAGTAGGTGTACTTCTAGTAGTTATTCAGTAGGTATACTTCGTAGTAGGTATACTTCAGTAGGTGTACTCAGTAGGTGTTACTTCAGTAGGTGTACTTCAGTAGGCTTACTTCATAGGTTTTTCAGTAGGTATATTTCAGTAGGTGTACTTCTAGTAGGTATATTCAGTAGGTATACTTCAGTAGTATACTTCAGTAGGTGTACTCAGTAGGTGAACTTCAGTATGTACTTCAGTAGGTATACTTCAGTAGGTGTACTTCAGTAGGTGTATTCAGTAGGTATTACTAGGTATACTTCAGTAGTTGTAATACTTCAGTAGGTTGTAATTTCAGTAGGTATTACAGTTACTTCAGTTTAGGTGTACTTCAGTAGGTATACTTTCAGTAGGTGTAGCTTTCAGTAGGTTGGTGTATACTTCAGTATGTATATTCAGTAGGTATATTTCAGTAGGATACTTCAGTAGGTATATTTCAGTAGGTGTATTTCAGTAGGTAGTATCTTCAGTAGGTGTACTTCAGTAGGTGTACTTCAGTAGGTATATTTCAGTAGGTTATTCAGTAGGGTGTACTTCAGTAGAGTATTCAGTAGGTTACTTCAGTAGGGTAGTACTTCAGTAGGTTATTCGTAGGTATAAAACTTCAGTAGTGTATACTTCAGTAGTGTACTTCAGTAGGTTATTTCAGTAGGTATACTTCAGTAGGCTGTACTTCAGTAGGGTACTTCAGTAGTATATTCAGTAGGTGTATCTTTCAGTAGGTGTACTTCAGTTAGGTTACTTCAGTAGGTATATTTCAGTAGGTGTATTTTCAGTATTCGGGTGTAACTTCAGTAGGTGTATTTCAGTAGGTATTACTCAGTAGGTGTAATTCAAGGTACGGTGATATTTCAAAGTAGGTGTATTTCAGTAGGTTATATTCAGTAGGTGTATTCAGTAGGTATACTCAGTAGGTGTACTTCAGTAGGTGTACTTCAGTAGGTATATTTCAGTAGGTTATTTTCAGTATGGGTATATTTAGTAGGTATTATCTTATAGGGTATACTTACAGTATGTCTTGTAGGTATATTTCAGTAGGTTGGTATAGTGGTGTATCAGTAGTAGTACGTTCAGTAGGTGTTTTCAGTAGGTATATCTAGTAGTGTACTTCAGTAGGTGATTTCAGTGTAATATTCAGTAGGTGATTTTCAGTAAGGTGTATCTTAGATAGTCAGTAGTGTACTTCAGTAGGTTATACGTTCAGTAGGTGTACTTCAGTAGGTGTACTTCAGTAGGTATATTTCAGTAGGTGTACTTCAGTAGGTGTACTTCAGTAGGTGTACTTCAGTAGGTGTACTTCAGTAGGTGTACTCACATTATGTTTGTTTGTAAGTGTGTGTGTGTAGCGTCATGTTTTCCTGCATGTATTTGTATCCAAGGTAGAAAGACAACAGCTTCAATGTGGGAGAAAGGGCTGGGAGGCTTCTGTGAAGGAAGGAGGGAGGGAAGGAGGGAAGGAGGGAAGGAGGGAGGGAGGGTGAAGAATGGAGGCAATAGAAGTTTCCAAATCCCCCTCCCTCCCTCCACCTAACCCACCCCTCTCTGTGCTTTACCCCACCCAATCCTGCCACTCCCCTACTCCGTCCTACCTCACTGTGTCCAGTCTCACTCACTTGTGTTTTGTGTGGCGGTGAACCCAAAGAACAATCCTGACTCTCTTTTCCCAAAATAAGCCTGTAGGGGGAGGGGGAGGGAGGGGGAGGGAGGGGGAGGGGGGCGCAGAATAAAGCCACAGTGAGGAGATTGGACTTGCGAGGTGCACAGGCCCTGGTTATAAGCTGTGGATGTGGGACTGTACAAGCTGAAGTCACTGCACTTACCTCTCAGCCAAGCCGACTAGAATACCCTGCCTGCCTGGCTGTACTGCCGCTCTCTCTCGTTCTCGCTCTCTCTCTCTCTCTCTCCCTTCCCTCCTAGAGTGGGAGCGCTGAGATTTGGAAAGTGCGCCTCAGACCCACTTTTGGTCAGCCTGAAGACGGTACAGAGACGGTTTTAGAAGTTTCCTACTCTCTTCGATCCCACTCTCAGTCACTCTCTCTCTTCGATCCCACTCTCAGTCACTCTCTCTCTGCAGAAGCACATGGACTACATTTTCTCCAGAGAGACAGAGAAAGAAGCGAAACAAAAGTAACATTTGTTCCACCTGCCATTGGTGAAAATATTAAAACATTTCTGTTTTTTTGGACAAACTCGGACCGGCTTTCAAACCAGCGGCATTGCAACATTTATTTATATATTTTTTTATTCTCTTTTGTTCCTTTGATATTGACTGATCTGATACCATCCTAATTTCTCTGGGAGACATGCGTGGCTGAAGGAGAAGAGGATTCAGAGACCAACCTGAAATTAACACCTCGTTGACACCCTCTCACATCCCGTTCCTCCATCTCCCATTCAACGCTTCGAGGAGAGAGAAAAGAAAGGTAAGCCCGTCGTCCTCTTCCCTCCTCTCCCTTAAGTGTCTCTCCATTTTCCTCTCATCCCTCCATCCTGTCGTCCCTCATTGTTTTCCTCACACCGTGTCGCCGCGGTAACGAGAGCCGAGAGCCAAAGGCAACAGAAAAGGGAGAAAGAAAGAGAGAAGAAACAGAGCAATAAGTCAGTCATGGGACCTGCGTCTGTGGTGCTGAAGGAAACCTAGAACAAGGCAGGGACTGCAACGCAGAGAAGATTAGAAACTACCAATGCAACTCTTGTATCCAGTTTTCTCCCTGTCTGTCAATTTATATTATATATACTGTTACACGTATAATAACAGCCATATTATTATTACTATGTGTTATTATGATTCCTCAGAGTGGAATGTGACTTTCAGCAGGAATGCAGAGATACACTGTCTCTGGTATGATAGAGGCATCCTACTCTCTCTCTCTCTCTCCAGGAGATGGTACTGATTATGGGTAAATCAAGCGTTCACATACTTCTGCCGAATGTTATTTGTCCGCTGCGCTCCTCTGAATAAAGTTTAGTTTGAGTGAGACCTACTGATGAAACGGTGTATGTACAACCTATGGTTGATGTTGGGGGGTGTATGGGAGATGGGAGTGTCTATGATGGGAGGAGATAAGATAGCCCTAGTGTCATTCACCTGCTTGTTTCTTGGCATGTCTGTGTGTCTGTGTGTCTGTGTGTCTGTGTGTCTGTGTGTCTGTGTGTCAGTGTGTCAGTGTGTCTGTTTGTCTGTGTGTCTGTGTGTCTGTGTGTCAGTGTGTCTGTGTGTCTGTGTGTCTGTGTGTCTGTGCATGTAGGTATCAATGACTATGTAATGTATGAGTCTGTGTGCGTGTCAGTTCTCTGAACCTATAAGGATGCCCAGTCAGTCTCTGTCACACACCGACACAGGTTCCATTCATATGGGTCGGGTAGAGTAGATCGCTGTCTCTCTGTCTTTTCATTGGTGGAATATCTCATCTGTGTGTACAGACCCCTTTGTTGAAGACTAAGTGTGTCTACACCTGTTTTTTCCCGCTATGGTCTATATGTTACACGTGTTGTGTTTTTGCGGATATTTGTGATGTCTTAGTTCACTGCTGTGGGGGTAAAATAAGTGTGATTGCTGTAGAGAGAGATGTAGCTTTGTTCGTTTTGTCGTCTACCCTCTCTCTCTTCTTTTCCTTGTCCTCTACTCTCCTCTCATGGCTGGCTCTCTATTTTAGGCCCCCTCGTCCACATTTTGTCTGCTCTCCTTCTGTTCCTCTCTCTCTCTCTCTCTCTCTCTCTCTCTCTCTCTCTCTCTCTCTCTCTCTCTCTCTCTCTTCTCGTCTCTCTCTCCGTCTCTCTCTCTCTCTCTCTCTCTCGTCAGTCTCTCTCTCTCCCTGTCTGTCTTGTCACTCTCTCCTTCCTCTTTTTCTTTAGTGGCGCTGAGCGACGCTCCTGGGCATGCAGGGTTTACATTCCCTCTGAAATGACATCTCCTCATCAACTGAGAGGAGGAATAGTCCATGACTGCTGAGTCGTGCAGCCGGGCAAATGTGATGCGGGCAATTGTCATGGCAGGCTGGGCAACTCTCTCTTCTCTCTCTCTCGCTCTCTCTCTCCTCTCTCTCTCTCCTCTCTTCTTCTCCTCCATCTTCTTCTCTCTCCTCTCCTCTCTCCTCTCTCTCTCGTCTCTCTCTCTCCTAAAAAAGGGTGCTACATTGCAGCCAGCCAACGACAACATTTGTTTATTTTTACTGCTTCTCGCTTTCCCCTAAATTTTTTTCCTTTTCCCTCTCTCTTGGTTTTAACCTTGCCTCTCTCTCGAGCTATCTCTCTCTCCAGTTTGCTTCA
>NW_019944674.1:88743-91584 GCF_002910315.2 Salvelinus sp. IW2-2015
GAGAGAGAGAGAGAGAGAGAGAGAGAGGCTAGAAATCTGAAATCAAATTGTATTTGTCACATGCGCCTTTTGGACCTAGACTTGGCGCTCCGGTACCGCTTTCCGTGCTGTAGCAGAGAGAACAGTCTATGACTAGGGTGGCTGGAGTCTATGACAATTTTTAGGGCCCTCTTCTGACACCGCCTGGTATAGAGGTCCTGGATGGCAGGAAGCATGGCCCCAGTGATGTGCTGGGCCATACGCATTACTCTGTAGTACCTTGCGGTCAGAGATTGAGCAGTTGCCATACCAGGGAGTGATGTAACCAGTCAGGATGCTCTCGATGGTGCAGCTGTAGAACCTTTTGAGGACCTGAGGACCCATGCCAAGGGGCAATAGGCTTTGCCGTGCCCTCTTCATGACTGGCTTAGTGTGTTTGGACCATGATAGTTTGTTGATGTGGACACCAAGGAACTTGAAGCTCTCAACCTGCTCCACCGCAGCCCCGTCGATGAGAATTGGGGCATGCTCGGTCCTCCTTTTCCTGTAGTCCACAATCATCTCCTYTGTCTTGATCACGTAGAGGGAGAGGTTGTTGACCTGGCACCACACAGCCAGGTCTCTGATCTCCTCCCTATAGGCTGTCTCACTGTTGTCGGTGATCAGGCCTACCACTGTTGTGTCATCGGCAAACTTGAGTCGTGCCTGGTCCTATCATYACTAAGCTAAGGACCCTGGGACTAAACACCTCCCTCTGCAACTGGATCCTGGACTTCCTGACGGGCCGCCCCCAGGTGTTAAGRGTAGGTAACAACACATCCSCCACACTGATCCTCAACACGGGGACGCCTCAGGGGTGTGTGCTCAGTCCCATCCTGTACTCCCTGTTCACTCCCTGTTCACTCATGACTGCATGATAATAGGACCGATGGTAAAGGTAGATTACCGTCTCGGCGTCGTATCCTTACAAGGCACCCGGACCTTCGGCGCCGATACCGCCGTCTCTTTCTGCTGCGAATGACAGGGATGAGGGTCTTGTTGGGCGTCCGACTCGTTGAAGAAAAAGTATTCCTCCAGCACGGAGTAATCGCTGCCCTGGTATCAAGAAGCTCTTTTCAGTCATAAGACGTGGCATAAACATTAATAATAATAATAAATAATAATAAAATAAGTACTAAATAAGTTACAAATAATGCGAAAAAACAAACACAATAGCACAATTGGTTGGAGATCTTAAAGTCTATTCAGATGTCCACGAAATAGTAGTTTAGACAGAGGTCTTCCCCCTCCCCCACCCTCTTTACAAACCCACAACCATACTTTCCGCTCCCGCTACCACTACGAATACCGCTCCACTACATCTCCACTCCACTACCACTCCGCTACTACTACCACTACCACTACCACTCCGCTACTACTACCACTACCACTACCACTACCACTTTTATAGTAGTGGTAGTAGTAATGGTAGAGTAAGTAGTGGGAGTGGTAGTGATAGTGATAGGTGGACTGTGGGTAGGTGGAGTGGTAGTATTAGTGGGTAGCTGGTAGATGGTACCCGGTTCACGTGGACGTGGTAGTAGTGTAGGCGTAAGTGAGTTGGACTGGTAGGTGGTAGGTGGGTAGCGGTAGGAGATATGGAGTGGTAGCAGTAAATGGATAGTGGTAAGTCGGGTAGTGGGTATCGTAGTGTGAGTGTATAGGGTAGTCGGTAGTAGGTGTAGGGAGGTGGTGTGAGTAGTTGGTAGTAGTTAGCGGAGTGGTAGGTAGTAGTGGGTAGTGTAGTGGAGCTGGGTAGTAGTTAGTGGTAAGTGGTAGTAGAGAGTGGTAGTAGTAGCTGGTGTAAGTAGTAGGTAGTAGTAGTAGTGTAGTGAGTGTAGTAAGGTATCGGTATTAGTGTAAGGTAGTGTAGTGGCTAAGTGGAAGGGTAATTGGTAAGTGAGTGGTGAAGTAGTAGAGTGGTAGCTGAGTATGTGCGTAGTCAGAAGTGTGATGTAATGGTAGTGTAAGTGGTATGGACGTGGTAGTATATGGAGGGATTTGTGGTGGTCAGTCGAGTACTGGAGTGAGGTAGGTGGGTAGTGAAGTGTAGTGGATGTGAGTGTTTGTGGTAGTGTCAGTCGGACTGGTAATGGTATGTAGTAGCTGGTATGGTGGTAGTGGGTAGTGAGTAGGAGGTGGGAGTGATTGTCTAGTGGTAATGTGGTATGGAGTCTGGTGAGTGTAGTAGTATGCGTAGTGTAGTTGTGGTAAAGTACAGGAGTGGTAGTGAGCTAGGTAGTGTAAGCGAGTGATGGTAGGGTATAGTTGCAGTGTTAGGTTAGCTGGGAGTAGAGCGGGAGTGGTAGTGGTAGTTGGTAGTGGAGTGTATCTGATAGTGGAGAGTAGTGAGTGGTAGTGGTAGTGTAGTGGTAGTAGTAGCGGATGGTAGTGGTAGTAGTAGTGTAGTAGGTTGGTAGTTGGTAGTGGTATGTAGCTAGCGGAGTGGTATGAGGTATGTGCGGAGTGAGTGGGTTTAGTAGTGCGGAGTGGGTAGTGGAGTGGTAAGTGGTAGTGCAGTAAGGAAGTGGTAGCGTGGTAGGGGTAGTTGGTAAGTGGTAGTGGTAGTAGTAGTGGAGTGAGTAGCGGTAGTCGGTGAGTGGTAGTGGGGGTGGTGTGGAGTATAGCTGGAGTGGCTAGTGGTAGTTTGGTAGTAGGTAAGTCGTCGGAGTGGTAGTGGTAGTGGGTGGTAGTAGATCGGAGCTGGATAGTGGTCATGGTAGCTCGTAGTCGGAGTGGTAGTTGGGTAGTGTTAGTAGTAGCGGGAGCTGGTAGTGGTAGCGGAGTTGGTAGGGATGGTAGTGTTAGTAGTAGGAGTGCGGT
>NW_019944675.1:0-34268 GCF_002910315.2 Salvelinus sp. IW2-2015
CCTCTGCTAAAAACCTACGCTTTCACATCCTACCTCTGTATCACCCTCCGGTATGTCGCCTTTACCACCTAGTTTAGGTAAGCCCTCACCTCATGCCTTCAGTACCCACCCTCCCACCTCGACTTCTTACCTCCTGCTACCCACCTCCACCGTCCACCTTACCTCTTGTACCCACCTCCACCTCACCTCTTAAACCCATTTCACCTCTACCTCTGTACCACCCTCCACCTCCTACACCTCTGTACCCATCTCCACCTCTACCTCTGTACCCACCTCCACCTCTACCTCTGTACCAACCAGCCACGCCTCTACCTCGGTACCCACCCGCACCTCTACCTCAGTACCCCACCCTCACCTCTACCTCGGTTACCCACCCTCACCTCTACCTCTGTACCCATCTCCACCTTCACCTCTGTACCAACCTCCACCTCTACCTCTGTACCCACTCCACCTCCACCTCTACCTCTGTACCCATCTTCACCCTTACCACTGTACCCACCTCCACCTCTACCTCTGTACCCAACCCTCACATCTACCTTGTTGCCCACCTCCACATCTACCTCCTGTACCCACCCTCCACCTCTCCTCTGTACCCACTTCCACCGTCTACCTGGCTTACCCACCCCACAGTCTACCTCTGTACCCAACCTCCACCTCTCCTCTGTACCCACCTCCACCTCCACCTCTGTACCCACCTCCACCTCTGACCCATCTCCACATCTAACCTCTGTACCCACTCCACCTCTACCTCTGTACCCACCGCCACCTCTACCTCTGTACCGATCTTACCTACTACCTCTGTATCAACCTCAACCCTCTACCTCGCGTACCCACCCTCACCTCTACCCTCGTACCACCCTCCACCTCTACCTCTACCTTCTACCCAGCCTCGCACCTCCACCTCTACCTCTGTACCCACCTCCAACCTCTACCTCTGTACCCATTTTCACCTTCTACCTCTGTACCACCTCCACCTCTACCTCTGTACCCATTCTTCCACCTCTACCTCTGTACCCACCTCCACCTCTACCTCTGTACCAACCTCCACCTCTACCTCCGGTACCCACCCTCACCTCTACCTCGTGGTACCCACCCTCACCTCTACCTCGGTACCCACCCTCACCTTTACCTCTGTAAGCCCATCTCACTTCTACCTTCATGTACCAACCTCCACCTCTACCTCTGGACCCACCATCCACCTCCACCTCTACCTCTGACTACCCACCTCCACCTCTACCTCGAGGTGTACCCATCTTCACCTCTACCCCTGTACCCACCTCCACCTCTACCTCTGTACCACAGCCGCTCACATATCTACCTCTGTAAACCCCACCTCCACCTTCCTCGTACCCATCTTCACCTCCTACCTCTGTACCCACCTCCACCTCTACCATCGTACCCACCCTCACAACTACCTCTGTACACCCCCAACCTTTCTACTCAGTACCCATCTTCATCTCTCTACCCTCATTACGCACCTCCACCTCCCTACCTCCACCCTACCCTCTGTTACACCACCTCCACCGTCATACCTCGTACCCACCTCCACCTCTACCTCTGTACCGCGAAACCTCCACTCCCCTCGTAGTATCCCCCTCCACCTCTACCTCCTGTACCCAACCTCTCACCATCTACCTCTGTATCCCACCCTCCGCACCTCTACCTCTGTATCCACCTCTACCTCTGTAACCACCTCACACCTCTAACTTCTGTACCACTCTCCAATAGCCTCTACCTCTTGATCCCCACCTCCACCAGTCTACCTCTGTACCCACCCTCACATCTACCTACTTTACCCACCTATCCACCTATCACCTCTGTACCCACCTCCACCTTTCTACCTCTTTACTCCACCTCCTACCTCTACCTCTGTTATCTCTATCTCTCTCTACCTCTAAATATACCCTTTAATACCTATCTGCCAACACGTCATACCTCGGTAACCCAACACAATCCACCTCTACCTCTGTAACCCACCCTCAACAATCTATACCTCTACCTACTCCACCGCCACCTCTACACTCTATACCCACACCCCACCTCACCTCTAGTACCCACCTTCCACCGCTCTAACGCTCTGTTATACCCACCCTTCACATCTACCTCTGTTACCTCACCTCCACCTCTACCTCTGTATACCCAACCTCCACCTACTACCTCTGTACCCACCACCACCTAACTTACCTCCTATACCCACACATCCACCATACATACCTCTTATAACCCACCTCCACTCTAACCTCATGCTTACCGCACCTACACCTCTAACTCTGTAGCCCATCTCCACCTCATACCTCTGTACCCACCATCCACCCTCTACCTCTGTACCCACTTACACAACCTCTACCTCTGTACCCCACCTCCACCCTACCTCCATGTACCCAACCTCCACCTCTACACATCAGGTACCCACCCCTCACCATCTCTCTCTGGTATCCCACCCCTCACCTCTACATCCAAGGTACCCACCCTCACCTCTACCTCGGTTACCCACCCCACCTCTACCTCCTCCACCCTCTATCCTCTACACACAGAGTTCACCAACCCTCACGCTTACCTCAAAGAAGAAAAGAAGGTATAACCCACCCTCACCTACTGAGCCTCAGGTACCCACCCTTACCTCGATACCTCGGTTCCCACCCTCCACCTCTACCTCGGTCTCCACACACCTCCCACCCTCACCTCTACCTCGGTTCCCACCCTCACCTCTACCTCGGTACCCACCTCCACACCTATGACCTTCCTCTTCCATCTCTCCCCTCAACTGTCCATACTGTGACTTTGAAAGTCCATCCACTGGTCATTTACCTTCCACCATGACTACACTGGTCTATAGTACAGGGCGGCTCTGGCTGTCTCCTCGTAGACAAGTTCACAGGTATTCACAATGTTTCCCTTTCCCCAGAGGGGATTAATCATGAGGCCGGCGATTATAATTTGTTCCCAGAAAATGTGTCATGTCTGTGTGCGGCGATGCCTGATGTTCTGGAACCGGGGAGGAGTATCGACTCCATCAATCAGTATTACCAAGGTAACGTTGTGAGGGCCCCACTTCCCCCCACGGGCAGCCGAACGGAAAGGCAATTATGCAGCCGGCATTTGAGAGGAGAAGAAGGGTGAGAGGGAGGGTGAAAGAGAGGGAGGAGGGAGCGAGAGGGAGGAGGAAGGAGAGAGAGGGGGAGGGAAGAGAGGAGGGGAGAAAGAGGAGGACTTCCAGAGAAAGGAAAAGGGGTAGATTGTCTGTCAGTTAATTGGTAATTGGTGTGACGTGATCATTCTGCATGTACTATCCATTTAATACACAACTGAGTGTATGAAACAGAATGATTATCACCACACAAAACTGTTCTATCTACACAAGTCAAACTTTCACTGACCTCAAAAACAACAATAAAGGAATGCGTCTGTATGACAGTGTGGTTCGGTCCCAAATGGTACCCTGTTCCCTATAGTGTGCAACTAATGGCTCCGGTCAAAACCAATATACTGTATAGCAATTAGGATGATTTGCATCTCAAACAAACCCATCCAGCTCATCTCCACTTCTAATAACAGTCACATCTAAAAAGTGTATCTCCTTCGAGACACTTCTGGTTCTCTATCTATCTATCACACATCCTTCTAATTCTCTATCTATCTATCACACATCCTTCTGGTTCTCTATCTATCTATCCAACACACATCCTTCTGTTTCTATATCTAACACACATAATTCATATTATCTATCTATCTATCACACATCCTTCTAATTCTCTATCTATCACACATCTTTCTAATTCTCTATCTATCACACATCCTTCTAATTCTCTATCTATCTATCCAACACACATCCTTCTGTTTCTATATCTAACACACATCCTTCTGGTTCTCTATCTATCTATCACACATCCTTCTAATTCTCTATCTATCACACATCTTTCTAATTCTCTATCTATCACACATCCTTCTAATTCTCTATCTATCTATCCAACACACATCCTTCTAATTCTCTATCTATCTATCACACATCCTTCTAATTCTCTATCTATCTATCCAACACACATCCTTCTAATTCTCTATCTATCTATCAACACACATCCTTCTGGTTCTATATCTATCACACACCCTTCTGGTTCTATATCTATCACACACCCTTCTGGTTCTCTATCTAACACACATCCTTCTGGTTCTCTATCTAACACACATCCTTCTGGTTCTTTATATATCTATCAACAGAAGCTAGCCAGAAAGTAACAAAAAGATAGCCAGAAGCTAGCCAGAAGCTAACCAGAAGCTAGCCAGAAGCTAGCCAGTTTACTGGCTAACGTTAGTATTCAGCTAACCACGGTTTGTGGTCATCAGCTATCCTTTAGCTCAAAAAGCTATCGCCAGTTTTGTACAACGTGACTCAGACCAGAACATACCGGACCTATTTTTCTCTCCATATCCCCGGATTTCAACCACAAGCTCTGGACATTTACACCTGGATCTCGCAGCTAGCTAGCTGCTATCCGTGTGACTATTGGCTTACGTTGATCCCGGAGCAAACATCAATTATTCCTGAGCTAGCCAGCTGAAGAGTTCCATCAGCCACTCATGGGCTACAATCACCTATCCGGACCCGTTTTACTGCCGATGCGGAGCCCCACCGGGCCTTCACGACTGGACTACCGGCGTTTTCTGCCCGAGGGAGTTAGCCAACTGGCCCCTCTGTCGCGACGTCACCTGAACGCCCATCTGCGGCCCGCTAATCATTAGCTGTCTTATCGGCTGCTATCTGAATAGGTCTATCGGACAATTTTTGGGGGGTCACTATGACTATATCTATTTAGCCAATTGGATTGATCCCCTCTACCAGACGGAACCCCACTAATCTACTGTCAGAAACGCACAAGGTGGCTAAAAACAGACCTCCATCCTATGCTAGCTTGCTACCGATGGCTCGGCTAGCTGTCTGAATCGCCGTTACCCCAACCAACCTCACTACTCACTGGACCCTAATGATCACTCGACTAAGCATGCCTCTCCATAATGTCAATATGCCTTGTCCATTGCTGTTCTGGTTAGTGTTTATTGGGTTATTTCAATGTAGAGCTTCTAGCCCTGCTCATTATACCTTATCCAACCTTTCAGTTCCACCACCCACACATGCGATGACTTCACCTGGTTTCAATGATGTTTCTAGAGACAATATCTCTCTCATCATCACTCAATACCTAGGTTTACCTCCACTGTATTCACATCCTACCATACCTTTTGTCTGTACATTATACCTTGAAGCTATTTTATCGCCCCCAGAAACCTCCTTTTACTCTCTGTTCCGGACGTTCTAGACGACCAATTCTCATAGCTTTTAGCCGTACCCTTATCCTCCTCCTCCTCTGTCCCTCTGGCGATGTAGAGGTGAATCCAGGCCCTGCAGTGCCTAGCTCCACTCCTATTCCCCAGGCGCTCTCTTTTGATGACTTCTGTAACCGTAATAGCCTCGGTTTCATGCATGTTAACATTAGAAGCCTCCTCCCTAAGTTTGTTTTATTCACTGCTTTAGCACACTCTGCCAACCCGGATGTTCTAGCCGTGTCTGAATCCTGGCTTAGGAAGACCACCAAAAATGCTGAAATCTCCATTCCTAACTACAACATTTTCAGACAAGATAAAATGGCCAAAGGGGGCGGTGTTGCAATCTACTGCAAAGATAGCCTGCAATTTGAACTTCTACTTTTAAAAATCCACCTCTCTAAAAACAAGTCTCTCACCGTTGCCGCCTGCTATAGACCACCCTCTGCCCCCAGCTGTGCTCTGGACACCATATGTGAACTGATTAACCCCCATCTATCTTCAGAGCTCGTGCTGCTAGGCGACCTAAACTGGAACATGCTTAACACCCCAGCCATCCTACAATCTAAGCTTGATGCCCTCAATCTCACACAAATTATCAATGAACCTACCAGGTACCACCCCAAAGCCGTAAACACGGGCACCCTCATAGATGTCATCCTAACCAACTTGCCCTCTAAATACACCTCTGCGGTTTTCAACCAAGATCTCAGCGATCACTGCCTCATTGCCTGCATCCGTAATGGGTCAGCGGTCAAACGACCTCCACTCATCACTGTCAAACGCTCCCTAAAATACTTCAGCGAGCAGGCCTTTCTAATCTACCTGGCCGGGGAATCCTGGAAGGATATTGATCTCATCCCGTCAGTAGAGGATGCCATGTTATTTTTTTTAAATGCCTTCCTCACCATCTTAAATAAGCATGCCCCATTCAAGAAATTTAGAACCAGGAACAGATATAGCCCTTGGTTCTCTCAAGACCTGACTGCCCTTAACCAACACAAAAACATCCTATGGCGTTCTGCATTAGCATTGAACAGCCCCCGTGATATGCAACTTTTCAGGGAAGCTAGAAACCAATATACACAGGCAGATTAGAAAAGCCAAGGCTAGCTTTTTCAAGCAGAAATTTGCTTCCTGCAACACAATCTCAAAAAAGTTCTGGGACACTGTAAAGTCCATGGAGAATAATAACACCTCCTCCCAGCTGCCCACTGCACTGAGGACAGGAAACACTGTCACCACTGATAAATCCACTATAATTGAGAATTTCAATAAGCATTTTTCTATGGTTGGCCATGCTTTCCACCTGGCTACCCCTACCCCGGTCAACAGCACTGCACCCCCCGTAGCAACTCGCCCAAGCTTTCCCCATTTCTCCTTCTCCCAAATCCAGTCAGCTGATGTTCTGAAAGAGCTGCAAAATCTGGACCCCTACAAATCAGCCGGGCTAAACAATCTGGACCCTTTCTTTCTAAAATTATCTGCCGAAATTGTTGCAACCCCTATTACTAGCCTGTTCAACCTCTCTTTCGTGTCGTCTGAGATTCCCAAAGATTGGAAAGCAGCTGCGGTCATCCCCCTCTTCAAAGGGGGGAACACTCTTGACCCAAACTGCTACAGACCTATATCTATCCTACCCTGCCTTTCTAAGGTCTTCGATAGCCAAGTCAACAAACAGATTACCAATGTCGTGATGTTGTATTAGTTAATGTGACGACTGTTGCTCATCGAATGATTAAAGGTTTCTAATTGCGTGATTAAATGAATCAAGCAATTATTAACTCGTTAACCTGGGGCACCATGGGAAAATTAGTTTTATTTAGTTTCTATTTCCCAAATTAACTCAAAGAATATCAGAATATCGATTTTACAACAGCCGCTAATTAATCAGTTACCTCTACAGTCTCGTTCTGAACGTCACATAATCCGGGAATCTGCACGAACCCGGGTCTCACCAATGAGTTCGTACCAGACCAATCTTAGTTGATTATTTATTTACTAGAAAGCTAAAATGATGATAAAAGATACACATACACAAAAACACATTCTAGGCTATTGATTAGAACTTAGTATAACGGGCCAACACACTATGGCGCGTGTTACCCAAAATGGGGATTTAAAAGTGAGAGAAAGAGAGAAAGTACACGAGAGAAATATACATTTGGGTGAATTTGTCAGCTGTGCTTATTCTAACCCTAGCCTTGCCCCAAACTGCCGCTCTTATGTGTCAGAATATAATGATGTAATTACGTGTGGAAGGTCTCCGTGGATTTCCCGCGTGGACCGTTCAGGCTGCTCAATGACGCACTTCTCCGGGGCACGTCTCTAGTTGTCCTCACGATGTCAGTGTCCTTTGTGGCTTACTGGCCTGTTCCCTTGCCCTTGCTCTGGAAGGGATCTTCTGAGGAGAGACAGCTCTGTAGCTCAGAGCTCACAGCGTAGGAATGAAACAGTGTAGATACCACGATTCGATGGGGAGTGGAGGCTAGGTGGTTCGGCTTGAATTCACCCGCTTAGACACAGCTACTCATCAGTAGCATGGGTAGAAATAGATTTCTTTGTCTTCAAACTTGTGTTGCGTTTTGGGTTCGTTGACTTTTTAGACCTTTGGCTGCAGCTCGGGTCACTTAGTCTGCTCTGTTAATTCTTCACTCACAGGTTTTATACCCTCGGGTCAGAAGTGGGCGTTGCCACCTTTAGGGCAATTCTATGGGCGTACCAAGTTAAGAGGCAAGGTCTAGATTTTACTCAAATCCAATTTTAGACAACTAACTTCACATTTCATCTTCACCTTTCATCTTTACATTCTCTTTGATTTGGACATTTTCCACACAACGTACAATGTATAAACATCAAACATATACGAGGAAAACTCGTAACGTTACAATGTTTTCATAATAACGTCATCTATTAACCTTTAATAACAAAAAAATAAAAATAAATTAACATACATTTTCATATTCCATCTATCGTCATGACTACCATTGTAGCTGACGGAAACCATTGTTCCAAAGTCCCTTTATTGCTTGTTTAATGTTCTGAGGCTGGTTCTCCATAGTAACAGGACAAAAGGAATTTGTCTGTGGCCTAAGGTTTACCATGGGCGTGAAGGGTCATAAAACCCCCACATCTTCAGACCCCTAGATCTCTCCTCCTCTGTTGGGGGTGAGAGATAATCTGTAGGGTTGTGGTCTCCTGTAACCTGACCTGATCAGGACAGTCATGACAGTCCCCCTCTGGTAGGTTCAACTTGGAATGATTCTGCATGTTGCAACCCACCATAACGAATGAACCCTTGGGATGTCCTGGTTTGGTGGATCAATCATAGCAGCCCCCCACCTTGGGGTTTCACTCCTGGTAGGATTTCCGCAAGCTGCGGACCACCCACCAGAATGGACCTGGGAGGTCCGGCCCAGTGGCTCCGTGTTCCGGCCCGTCATCCGGTTATCCGGCTTAGTGGACCTAGGCAGTACACTTGGGCAGACGTTAATTAATGCACAACACTCAGGCAATATCATTACATTTCCCTCCCAAACGAGCGGCAATTGGGCTCTCTCTACTGTTTTCCTAAGTGTCCAAGGAAATTAAACGAAAAATTGGAATAAAAACTAAAAGTAGTTATGCTATCTATCTGTCTATCTGTCTATCTGTCCTATCTGTCTGTCTGTTATCTGTCTATCTGGTCTATCTGTCCTATCTGTCTATCTGTCTACTCTGTCTATACTGTTATCTATCTATCTGTCTATCTGTCTATCTGTCTGTCTGTCTATCTGTCTATCTGTTGTCTGTTCTATCTGTCTATCTGTCATATCTGTCTATCTGTCTATCTGTCTATCTGTCTAATCTGTCTATCTGTCTATTTATGTCTGTCTGTCTATCTGTCCTATCTGTCTGTCTGTCTAATCTGTCTATCCTGTCTATCTGTCTATCTGTCTTATCTGTCTAATCTGTCTATCTGTCCTATCTGTCTATCTGTCTATCTATCTCATCTATCTATCTATCTATCTATCTATCTATCTGTCTATCTGTCTATCTGTCTATCTGTCTATCTGTCTATCTGTCTATCTGTCTATCTGTCTATCTGTCTATCTGTCTGTCTGTCTGTCTGTCTGTCTGTCTGTCTATCTGTCTATCTGTCTATCTGTCTATCTGTCTATCTGTCTATCTGTCTATCACACATCCTTCTGGTTCTCTATGTATCTATCTATCACACATCCTTCTGGTTCTCTCTCTCTCTCATATATGTATACATATACAAATATATATATAAAACACATCCTTCTGGTTCTCATCTATGTATCTATCTGTCCAACACACATCCTTCTGGTTCTCTATCAATACAACACACATCCTTCTGGTTCTATATATATATATATATATCTATCTATCCAATAAACATCCTTCTGGTTCTATATCTATCTAACACACATCCTTTTAGTTTAGTCTAGTTTATTAATTCGACCATTTAAAAAAAACAAGCACACATAAAACTTAAAAGCCATACATGCACATTCTCTATCTATCCAACACACATCCTTCCATTCATTCCTCACTGGGCAGGATCAAAACAAGCCTGGTACTATATTCCCTAAATAGCGCACAATTTATTTTGTCCAGGGCAAATAACGCTCTGGTCAAAAGTAGCTTAATGCACTGTGTAGGGAATGGGGTGCAGTTTGGGAAAAAGACATCGATTGCCAAGGCGGCTAATTAAGTTTACCGTCAATAACTTGTCCCAATTAAGACGGGGAGTTGGACTCAGGCACGGCATAGCTCCAGGTTCCATATTGATCTCTCGCTCCCAGGCATCCATCCAAGTCCAATCAGACTAGACCCAGTAATGCACTTCACTTCTCTCCCCTACCCGTCTGCCTCCTCTTCCTCCCCGTCTGGCTGTCAGTCAACAAGTGGTGTAATCAAGAGCGCCTGCCTGCAGACAAAGCAAGTAACAAGCCAAAATCATCACACTCCATTGTTGCTTACTGCTTGTGACATTAAGGGTAATCTGTCCAGAACCAATCAAACCAAACAGCCAGGTTGAAGCTTTTTTAAAGAGACAGGAACCACTTTGGTTATGACGCGATCATTTCAGCAGTGTGTTGTGTTTTGTACATGTTGAGGCCTTGGCCTACCTTGTATATTGTATGTTGGAAACATCCCCCTCAATCTGTTTTAAAGCAACAATATGTAACTTTTTGGGCGACCTGACCAAATTCACATAGAAATGCGATTTTTATTCTCATTGAAAGCAAGTCTAAGAAGTGTTAGATCTGTGTTATGTGCTCTCTTTCTATGCTTCCCGTTATTACGTTTTGTTTTTGCATCTCTTACTTTCAGTTTTGTACACCAGCTTCGAACAGTTGAAAATACAATATTTTGGGGTTATGGAAAATATATTTCACAGCGTTTTAGATGGTACAATGATACTCTACACAATGACTGCTTGTTTTGCCACATAAACTGAAATTAGGTGAACTACTAGAATTTTAGCAACCAGGAAATAGAGGAGCGATATCTGCATAGTGCACCTTTGAAGGAAACACAGATGGAAGTGCAATAACAGGGTTTGTATTAATTGTCCTACTGTCCGTTTTTTTCCTACTTGGGCTCTACAGTAAATCAAACCACATTTCTATCTCGCTCTCTCCTCTCTCTCCTTCTTTCCAGATCTCTATATCCAATCACGATTTATCCTTTATTTTCTTCTCTCTCCTTCTTACTCTTTCTTTTTTCATTATTTCACTCCTTTCTCCTCTCTCCCTTCGCCCATTCACTCTCATCCTCTCTCTTACTCTCTCTTCCTCCCCCTCTCTTTTTCTCCACCTTCTCTCTCTCTCTCTCTCTCTCTCTCTTTCTCTCTATGTCTCTTATTATTCTCTCTCTCATTATTCTCTCTCTCCCTCCCTCCATCCCTCCCCCTTCTCTCTCTCTTATTATTTTTTCTCTCTCTCCATGTTACCGGTCCCTCATGCGCTCTCTGGAGAGACTGAGATATGACAGCCTTACTTTATTCTCCTGATCTTCATCTGTAAAGCTGTTAGGCTTCCTGTCACCTCCTGAAAAACACACTCCCTCTGGCACTATGACAGACAGACAAACGGACGGACGGACGGGCGGGCGGGCGGGCGGGTGGGTGGGCGGGCGGGCGGGCGGCTGGCTGGCTGGCTGGCTGGCTGGCTGACTGACTGCAGTGATGCCCAAGCTAAATTACAAGCATGGCTCTGACATATTCTTCTATCCTTAGGATGTATCCCAAATGGCACCCTATTCCTTATATAGTGCACTACCGCTACATAGGGCCCTGGTGAAAAGTAGTGCACTATAGGGTGCCATTTGAGACAGCCTTAGACTAGCCTACAACCTTGAACGTAATGATGACCTATTTAGCAACACCACCTGGCTCGTTAGAATCTTGACACATGACTATATTCCATTCACAGGGTTCATATAGAGTTCTATAGGATGAGTAATTGGAGGTCTCACAATATTCTATTACCACATGTATGGGGAATTGTATTGATTTACTTTTCATACATTGAGCTTAGAACAATATGCATCAGCTCTTCAGTTTGGTCTAGCAAATCAGTTTATTTTTTGCTTGATTTTATCATGACTTTCAAATCAGAGGTTACAAAGAAGTAATTTCACTTTGAAAGAACACAAGAGAACATGGAACACAGAAGGCAGAACACAGAGAGAACACATGCWGTTCTATACAGCTCACAATAATGCAGGTTATGTTACATTGATACTCCCCCTACCACTTCCTGTTTGCTTTATTTGCTATATGGAGAGATTTTCACTACAATGGTTTAGTAATTTGTAAGTCGCTCTGGATAAGAGCGTCTGCTAAATGACTTAAATGTAAATGTTTAGATATGCTAAAGACACATGAATTATGAACATTCCTCTGGAGAGGGAGGTAGCAGGTCATATATGGTGCTATGTCGGTGTGTAGCAGGCCTGTTCTATGGTGAGGGTTTGAGGGAGCCCCCTGTCCGTTGATCACGCACTGGTATCTTTTTTCAAAACGTTTGGCTAATGTGATCAATMAATTTTTTTAAAATGATGAAGCCCTTTTTACATCAGCAGTTGTYAGCAGTTGTGACCACCCTCACCATCATCACTCCTGTCCCTGCCGTCCGTCATGGCTGCCAACCAAATAGATGTCTTCTCCAGGAGCAGGAACTCTCTGAACCTACAGACCTRGACGCTCTCCATTTCTGTTTTCTTCCGCTAGCTAACTGTTATCTCCCGTTTGTTTAGTTTCTTTTTTGTCTGTATACTGCAATTCAGCTTTTAGCTGTGAATGTGTACAAGACGGCCTAACCAATAATAACAGTCTAAAATCCCAATGACCAAGCAAAGCAGAGGCAGAAACAYAGTGGGTAGGAAAAACTCCCTAGGAGGAGAAGAAAACAGCATGTTTCTGTCTTGAAAGTTTGTAGCTGATATTGTACTTCGTAAGACAATAAAACATTTCAATAAAAACAGTCTCAACACCCATCACCATGTATTCCTCTCCACTCCTCCATTGTCTGTGACTGAAGTGTCTCTGACTGGAAGTACTTTGCCACGGTTTTATCAGTAACATTTCTGTTAAATTGGAAACAAGAAGAAATTACTTCAGCTTAAAGCCTCCTAATCTTTCCAAATGTTATTGTCTGAGAAAATATGTTAATACCCTACTTGGGTTTCTGGAGACAATAACTGGGAGAAAGCAATTTTACCATTAGCTGAGGAGAAAGTGCTTTGGCTGGGTCTGATAAACGAGCTTATCCCTAATCCTAATTGTGTCAAAGGAAGGATTTAGTGCTTCATTTGATAAACAAGCACAGGGGCATCCCATCCATAATGTCGAGTGCAATCAATCCCTACATGGAAACCAGGGCTGCTGTTCAACCTTGCAGTTGATCCAAAGAGATGAAGCACTGATCCGGAGGCATAGGAGAGTGTACGTACATATAGGATGCGCCCGAAATTACACCCTATTCCCTACATAGTGCACTACATTTGACAATGGCCCCTGGTGAAAAGTAGTGCACAATGCAGGGAATAGAGTGCCATTTGGGATGCACCCAGTGTCCAATAGGAAGTAATTGGAAGGACTTGACTGTGAAAGCTGCTTCGGTAACCTTACAGATTACAAACCCCTTATCAGGTACCAAACAGTCATACTTGTGTGTGTGCTTGTGTTCCCCCATAGTAATTATCCATGCTGAACCTTAAAGTGGTTACAACCATGAATGTTTTGGCCATTAGAAGAGCTCACCCACAAGCCATGCTATAAAATGAAGGTAGGCCCTTTGTATACAAACCAGCAGGATAGAAAACGAGGCATGTATCGCCTGGATCACACCAACAGCGTCGTTGGGTATTGGTACATCCGAAGTACATTCATTTCCAATGGAACGCTGCGTTTGCCTTGCAGCATTGCGTTGCAGAGGCAGTTGCAGTGCAATCTGTGTGGTGCGTACGTTGGATTTATTGAATTTATGCATCAAATTGTGTGTGTAGATGGCTTGACAGAAATGGTCATGTTGAAGTTTTGTTTCATACATATCCAGATTATGCTGCGTACCATTTTGTGTAGGTATGTTAAAGGCCCTGCATGGTGTAGGTATGTTAAAGGCCCTGCATGGTGTAGGTATGTTAAAGGCCCTGCATGGTGTAGGTATGTTCAAGTGCCCTGCATGGTGTAGGTATGTTAAAGGCCCTGCATGGTGTAGGTATGTTAAAGGCCCTGCATGGTGTAGGTATGTTAAAGGCCCTGCATGGTCAACCCGACATCTGTATTGTCCACACAGCATTAACTGGGATGTGGCCTCCACAGAAGCGAGAGCAAAATAAAAATTGGCGCTTCATGGAGCCACGCAGAGCTGTTTTGAGGAAGTTTTGGTATTTATTAGGATCCTCCTTAGCCGTTGCAAAAGCATCAGCTACTCTTCCTGGTCTCCACATGAAACATGACATAATACATAGTACAGAACATGATTCGTTTAGAAGGAAGTGAGCTTGTGTTTATACAGGACCTCCCGCCATCACCCACCAGTCAACCAATCATGTCAATGTGGAGCTGTATGGAGCCCTCCACAATGTTACAACATTTGAGAGGTGCACAGCGATGCAGAACAGAGCTCAATTTGGCCCCTGCATGCCTACAGAGGCTCCACAAGTACGTCACACCATCCATTTGGCGCCTACAACCACATTTTCGGTTCAAGCATAAATGGGCTTTTAGAGGTATGTSCCAATGCATAAACAGTGCAATTACGTAAAGGTTATTTATTTATTTKTATTTAACCTTTATTTAACTAGGCAAGTCAGTTAACAACACATTCTTATTTACAATGACTGCTACGCGGGCCAAACCCTAACCCGGACGATGCTGGGCCAATTGTGCGCCTGGAATCGAACCAGGGTCTGTAGTGACGCCTTTAGCACTGAGAAGCATTAGCACTGAGATGCAGTGTCTTAGACCACTGCGTAACATTCCCCCCATAGATGCATTTGAGTATATTAGAATGTAGAATGATGCCAAATTCAGATGTAAGAAAACGTTGTAGACTAATTAAACACTAGATGAACCAAGGAACCATAGCAGTTATGACTGTTTGAATCCAATTCCAAGTATATAAAACAAAATAAAAACAGAGCGGCCACGAGACCCTCCTGGTGCGCGTCTCCTGAGAGGATGGTGGGTGCATTCGGTAGGTAGGGGCTCGAGCTGAAGTCACCGTTCCATATCATTGCAGCCGAGGACACGCGGGCGTCAGCAGCGCGCGAGAGAAAGAGCGGGAGGAGAGGAGAGAAGATAGTGACTGCAGTTGCACGTTCCCTCTCGACATTGGATCTATGTTGTTGTAAGAGCATCTGTGACTGGTAGGAAAGGAGTGGGGAAGAGGAGGTATACACTAACTCACCAAGGAAAGACCTATGCTTGGATTTTGCCTCTTTTTTCTTCGCCAATGCAAAAGGAAATATGCAGCGAAGCTTCACCCTCCTGTACACCAGTTTTCTGGGGATGTGCTTGGGTTCAAGTTTTCCAAGTAACATCAATATAGGTAGGTGCAAAACCCACGCGTAAAATGAAGCCTGGCAGAATTATTGTATGTTTTTATTTATTTGTTTAGTGTACACATTTGATTTCTTGGCATAGGCCTATTTGTATGGACAATGGCAAGTTAGTGAATATTCCTTTTCTGAGGCTATAAAGTTGTATTATATTATTATTATTATTATATTTTGCTGATAAAAGAGTCCGGAAATATTGATCTGTTCTGTGTTTGCGTTTTGTTTGCAGATGGACGTTTTATAAATAACCATTGATTCTGTATCTTTCACAGGGGGACTATTCCCAACCGAATCTCACGAATATGACGTGTTTCGGTTCGCGCTCTCGCACCACCAGGAAATCCCCAAACTGTTGCCGCAGGTGGATATGGTCAAGATAGGCAACAGCTTCTCCATGACATATGCCTGTAAGTCTTTTTTCCCAGGGTCTCTGTTCTCCCCATTCCACCCATCCCTCCCCGTTATTTCTTAGTTTACCTCATGGGTTATTTATTCATACGATCAATCTGTTGTCCTCCCGCTCAATGAGACCACTGGCCAACGCTTGTCCAGAAATTATTAGTCTGTGCTACGTAGAGGTGTSTGGCATTGATATATGTAGTTATGATATATACAATTACAGCTGGTTATTCTGTCACTGTAAAGATAGTCCGAGAATGTGTGATTTTTTGCATCCATCTGCATGCTCTCTCTCATAAGAGGCTGTGTGTGACGCTCTCTCATAAGCTGTGTGTGTGCGCGTGTGTGACTCGTAAGAGGCTGTGTGTGTGCAGTCTTTGACTCTCTCGTGTAAGAGGCTGTGTGTGCTTGTGTGACTCTCCTAAGAAGCTGGGTGTGTGTGCTTGTTTGACTCCTAAAAAGCAGGGTGTGTGTGTGTGTGTGACTCTATCTTGTAAGAGGCTGTGGGTGTGTTTGACTCGCTTGTAAGAGGCTGTGGGTGTGTTTGACTCTCTTGTAAGAAGCTGTGTGTGTGTGGGCGTGTGTGACTCTCTATCTTATAAGAGGCAGTGTGTGTGTGTGACTCGTAAGAGGCAGTGTGTGTGCGTGTGTGAGCAAGAGAGAGACCTCAGTGCAATGAACACATTTTTCTGACAAATCTACCCATATCAGTAGTATCCATGTAGGCTACAGACAATATAACCAGATGGAACAAAGTGGTTATATACTTTATATTTAAAATATTGATTTTGTTTTGACACCCTTCCCCCATTTAGCCTACACAAGCCAACATTGAAATATGATCTGTGACAGCGCTGATCAAGCAACTCCCCTTTCCCACCAACATTCAGGAGAAACCTGTTCCCACAAAGCCCTGTTCATAATTACAGATGGATTTGTATTCGTTTAGCTTCAGCTGGCACCAGCTACTCAGGTTAGCTTTCTCATTACAGTAGCCTAGCCTACAACACCTTCCCACTCAAATGGCTCCAACCGCCGTGACTCACTCAACTTCATAAGGTAGGCTCTGTGCGTTTCAGGAACACGTCTAAAATAGGGTTCTAATTACTGGAACACCGTAGGAGAAATATTACATAGTAGACATTCAATTTGTTCACCCTTAGACATCATTATCTTCATGGATGAGCTCACTTCCATGGGGGCGGGCGTGTAAGGTGACACTCAGGCACGTAGGAAAGAGGATTTATAGTTTATTGTAAAGCACTGTGGATCAATGGTGGTCACCGGTCAAAGCAGCTCAGTTACTCTCGTGTAAGTACATCAACCACCGAATCATCATTGCACAGCCTGTCTGCTCTGATGATGCCCAAATCAAATCATGTGTAATCGTTTTAGCAGCACTGTCACAATCACCTTCCCTTAACAGATACAGACACTGAAGCGGTTTTGTAACATGTTTTAGAGACCAAGGTGATATGGTAGCCCAATCATTCGCCCGTCTGGTGAAAAGCAAGAAAAAAACATTATAAAATGAAAAATAACTTAATTTCTGGATTTATGTATGTGTATTTTTGTGTGTTCCAACCTTCACTTTTGGGATTTTAAACACCAAGGTGCCCTTGAGGTTTTATTTATTTAAGTTGTTCCATCTAAAGGTAGGCCATGTCCCAGGTGCTCCATGTTGGACACTGTGCATCAGGCCTATGCAGCTGGGTGCTGGCTCCAGATGAAACACACACAATAGATTCTCCTCCCTGACAACTCTCTCTTTCCACACTAGTCTCCTCAGGACTGCTTGAAGTGCGACATTCAATTTCACTGGCAGAGTCTTCAGACATTGATAACCGTGTTGTTTCTGTGTTCTTTTTCCTACTCTGAGACAAGACTTGAATTTAAAGGCAGTTTTTATTCTGTTTCACATACTTGTCATGCTTTTCCTCTGATCTCTGCCTCGGCTCTGAAGACACGCAGTTCCGTTTTGAAAAAAAATGAACGAAAAGGAAATCAGAAAAAAAGGAAACCGTGGATGTATTTAAGTCAGATGATATCTAATGCAATAGGACTGTAACACATGATATCTAATCCAATAGGACTGTAACACATGATATCTAATGCAATAGGACTGTAACACATTGAATACATCCCTTAATTGGCAATGGGACTGGTAACACATGATACCTAATGCAATAGGAGTGTAACACATGATATCTAATCCAATAGGACTGTAAACATGATATCTATGCAATAGGACTGACACATGATATCTATCCAATAGGACTGTAACACATGATATCTAATGCAATAGGACTAACACATAATATCTAATGCAATAGGACTGTAACACTGATATTAATGCAATAGGACTGTAAACATGATATCTAATCCATAGGACTGTAACACATGATATCTAATGCAATAGGACTAACAACATAATATCTATATGCAATAGGACTGTAACACTAATATCTAATGCAATAGGACTAACACAAATATATCTAATGCAATAAGGATGTAACACATGATCTAATGCAATAGACTGTAACACATGATATCTAATGCAATAGCACTGTAACAATGATATCTAATGCAATAGCTGTAACACATGATACCTAATGCATAGGAGTGTAACACTGATATATATCCAATAGGACTGTAACACATGATATCTAATGCAATAGGCTGTAACACATGATATCTAATGCAATAGGACTGTAACACATGGTATCTAATGCAATAGGACTGTAACACATGATATCTAATGCAATAGGACTGTAACACATGATATATAATGCAATAGGACTGTAACACATGATATCTAATGCAATAGACTGTAACACATGATATCTAATGCAATAGGACTGTAACATGATACTTAATCCATAGGATGTAACACATGATATCTAATGCAATAGCACTGTAACACATGATATCTAATGCAATAGGACTGTAACACATGATATCTAATGCAATAGACTGTAACACTGATCTCTAATGCAATAGGACTGTAACACATGATATCTAATGCAATAGCATGTAACACATGATATCTAATGCAATAGACTGTAACACATGATATCTAATGCAATAGGCTGTGTACACCTGATATCTAATGCAATAGGACTATAACACATGATATCTAATGCAATAGGAGTGTAACACATGCTATCTAATGCAATAGGACTGTCATTTTTTATTTATTTTTTATTTTATTTAACCCTTATATTACCAGGTAAGTTGACTGAGAACACATTCTCATTTACAGCAATGACCTGGGGAATAGTTACAGGGGAGAAGAGGGGGAGGAAAGAGCCAATAGTAAGCTGGGGATGATTAGGTGACCGTGATGGTATGAGGGCCAGATTGGGAATTTAGCCTGGACACCGGGGGTTAACACCCCTACTCTTACGATAAGTGCATTGGGCTCTTTAGTGATCACAGAGAGTCAGGACACCCGTTTAATGTCCAATCCGAAAGACACAGCACCGTACACAGGGCAATGTCCCCAATCCCTGCCCTGTGGCATTGGGATATTTTTTTAGAGCAGAGGAAAGGCTGCCTCCTACTGGCCCTCCAACACCACTTCCAGCAGCATCTGGTCTCCCATCCAACTTCTGGTCCCCACAAGAATAGTTAAACATGTCCGGCATGAGGGGGGAGAATCAGCATGTTTATCAGAACAGTAATTGTAACCATTACACAATGTTATGCAGGAATGTCAATTACACCTGTCATAACGGCTCACTAACCTTTAATGTAGCCTACATCATAGCTRACACAGCTGGAGATTAGGGGACTATATTTTCTCTAGGCTAACACAAAGGAACTTTAATGAGGAATTCCTATTCAAACTAGAGCCAGAAATGTGAAATATTGATGCTCCCTGTCATTTATGCCCCAATGATTTTTTTATGTGTCACATTTTGACCCTTCAGATCTGTGTCACAAACCAGGTTTCCATTCAACCGTTTTATGCAAGTAAAGTACATGTTGGATAACAAATGTCATGACAGGCCTGATGAAAACGTTCCAAATGTCGACAAAGAAAAATACGCTAGACAAGGTGGGATCTTTCTGTGTCGTTAAAATGAATTATGAGAGAAATGTTGGAATGTTGGTGTAAACGCTTTTATGTGCAAATATTCATATAACCATAATATCAAAGTAAACTTGGAGTCACACGATGACATGTTGTGTGGTCCTCCCACTACGACTCATCAGGAAAGCATGCAGTTTATCTCACTACAATACGTTTAAGTTAGCAAAAATAGATAAGAGCTTGCTAGCATGGAAAAGGAAATAACCGTCTATTTGTGTAAAAATCACCCTGATTTAACTCCTTAGTCATATCCTATTTTCTTATGGCCCTGCCTACACCTAACGGCTTGTTTTTTTAAATTATATGAGCAAAATATATTCAATTTTATTTGGAATGGCAAGCCAGACAAAATGAAATGGGCCTAGTTTTATAATGAATATGAATTCAGAGGGCAGAAATGATTCAATATTAAAGTATTAGACCTCTCACTAAAGGCTTCAGTCATACAAAAACTATTCTTAAATCCAAACGGGTTCTCAAGAATGGCCTTTTTCTCTTTATTCAGATTACAGCCTCTCACTTTTGGTTATTTGAAAATGAAATCATCTCCAAAATCTYGCTATTTTTAAAACAAGCCAAGTTGGTTACTATTTCAGTTTAATCCACCAGAAAAGACAGAACAAATATTACAGCAAATATTATGGTTCAACTCAAATATATTAATGTGAAAATATAAAATGTAAAAAAATTGTATAATCTTTGTAAATTATATCATAAATAGGACTGGTGGTTATGTAACACATGCAGCTAACGTAAATATATGTGTCACGTGCGCTCCCTCTCCGGCCTCTAGGTCACCAGGCTGCTGATTATTACGCACACCTGTCACCATCGTTATGCGCACCTGTGCGTCATTAGACTCACCTGGACTCCATCACTTCCCTGATTACCTTCCCCATATATGTCACTCCCTTTGGTTCCTTCCCCAGGCGTCATTGTTTCTGTTTCAGTTTCATGTCACGGCGTTGTTCGTGTTTCTTGGTTTGCGTTATGTTTTCATTTATTTATTAAATGATTCACTCCCTGAACTTGCTTTCCGACTCCCAGCGCACATGTTACAATATGGAAATATCTGCTCTATTCAAAATATAGCCAACTAATTTCAGCATTACAGAAAAAATGGAGGAGGCAAGTGGAAAGGGGAGAAGGTAAGGAACTGGTCTGTCGGCATTAAAGACCAAAATTGGTTAAAGAAAATTGTGATGAATAAAAAAGTGTATCAGTTTCATTTATTAAGGACCAAACATTGACAGCTGTGGCACAAAAGTTGGGAAGAGATTTTCGATGTACCGATTCCATGGCACATGGTTTATGAACTGATACACAAAACGATGTCGGATTCAAAACGTAGTTTTTCAGTTTCAATTATTATATCAAATTCTTGCAACCATTAGAATGTTATATACAGTGCCTTCGAAAAGTATTCAGACCCCTTGACTTTTTCAATTTCTTACGTTACAGCCTTATTCTAAAATGGATTAAATAAAAAAAAATCTTCAGCAATCTACACACAATACCCCATAATGACAAAGCGAAAACAGGTTTTTAGAATTTTTTGCAAAAAACAGAAATACCTTATTTACGTAAGTATTCAGAACCTTTGCTCAGGTGCATCCTTTTTCCATTTGTCATCCTTGAGATGTTTCTACAACTTGATTGGAGTCCACCTGTCATAAATTCAATTGATTGGACATGATTTGGAAAGGCACACACCTGTCTATATAAGGTCCCACAGTTGACAGTGCATGTCAGAGCAAAATCCAAGCCATRAGGTCAAAGGAATTGTCCGTAAAGCTCAGAGACAGGATTGTGTCGAAGCACAGATCTGCGGAAGGGTACCAAMAAGATTCTGCAGCATTGAAGGTCCCCAAAAACACAGTGGCCTCTTCCATTCTTAAATGGAATAAGTTTGGAATCACCAGACTCGGGCCGGGCTTAGCAATCGGGGGAGAAGGGCCTTTGTCAGGGAGGTGACCAAGAACCTGATGGTCACTCTGACAGAACTCTAGAGTTCCTCTGTGGAAATGGGAGAACCTTCCAAATGGACAACCATCTCTGCAGCACTCCACCAGTCAGGCCTTTATGGTAGAGTGGCCAGACGGAAGCCACTCCTCTGTAAAAGGCACATGACAGTCCGCTTGGAGTTTGCCAAAAGGCACCTAAAGAATCTCAGACCATGAGAAACAAGATTCTCTGGTCTGTTGAAACCAAGATTGAACTCTTTGGCCTGAATGCCAAATCTCACGTCTGGAGGAAACCTGGCACCATCCCTACGGTGAAGCATGGCGGTGGCAGCATTATGCTGTGGGAATGTTTTTCAGCGGCAGGGACTGGGAGACTAGTCAGAATCGAGGGCAAAGATGAACAGAGCAAAGTACAGAGAGATCCTTGATGAAAACCTGCGCCTGAGCGCTCAGGACCTCAGACTCGGGGCGAAGGTTCACCTTCCAACAGGACAATGACTCTAAGCACACAGCCAAGACAACACAGGAGTGGCTTCGGGACAAGTCTCCGAATGTCCTTGAGTGACGCAGCCAGAGCCTGGACTTGAACCCGATCAAACATCTCTGGAGAGACCTGAAAATAGCTGTGCAGCAACTCTTCCCATCAAACCTGACAGAGCTTGACAGGATCTACAGAGAAGAATGGACGAAACTCCCCAAATAAAGGTGTGCCAAGCTTGTAGTGTCATACCCAAGAAGACTTGATGCTGTAATCACTGCCAAAGATGCTTCAACAAAGTACTGAGTAAAAGGTCTGAATACTTATGTAAATGTGATATTTCAGTAAATTATATATTTCACTAAATTATATATTTTTAATACATTTTTGCTTCGTCATTATGGGGTGTTGTGTGTAGATTGATGAGTAATTTTAGAATAAGGCAAAAACGTAACAAAATGTGAAAAAAGTCAAGGGGTCTGAGTACTTTTAAAAGGCACTGTATATGGGGGATACAACCATCCCAGCTCTGTAGATTTTGCTGCAAAGAGACAAAATCATTAGATCACTTGTTTTGGTACTGCCCATACGTAGCTTGTTTTTGGTCGCAGGTTCAGGAATGGCGGCAGAATTACAACATTTACCTGGAACTAACTCTGCAGATAGCACTGCTGGGTGATTTGAAAAGGCATAGTCAATCGATCAATAATGTAATAATACTCTTAGCAAAACATTTTAGGTTTCATTTACAAACTGTGGAAACTATGAGAATAGAAAGGTTCAGGACTTTTGTGAAACATCACAGCACAGTTCAAAAATACAGTATATGGCTATAAGCTGGAAGTAGAAGCCTAAGGGTTGTTGTCCATTCGTTTACTCCAATTAGATGAGGGCTGATGGGGCTATGGGAAAATAATAAAGAAGGGAAATATATAAAAAACATATATTTACCAAAATATATACGGGGGATTGGATATGATGCAGACAATTCCATTGATAGAAGCCACTATCTATCTGATCTACCCCCTAAAAAAMCACTACTGCAGGTCTGAGACAAGGCCACTTGTAATTTCTAAACCTTGTACTGAACAACCCTTGAGCTGAGCTGGGTATTGGCAGCCGCTGTGATGACAACACATCGCCAGATTGTGGTGAGTGAACAGTGATCCCGCTCCTCTCCGTCCCGAACACGAAGGGACAGATCAGATCCTGTCAGCTGAGACAGCCAGGCTTCCATGTGACACGCATCAGGTAGCCTATCGGTTAGAGCATTGCGCCAGTAACTGAAAGGTCGGTGGTTCCAATCCCCGAGCTGGCTTGGTGAAAGATCTGTTGACGCACCCTTGAGCACTTAACTCTACTTGCTCCTGTAAGTCGAGTGTCTGTTAAATGACTAACATGTAAATAACAGGCACAAACAGACGTGATGTACGTATAACAGAAAAGACAGGGACACCATTTCTCTCTGTTTCAGAATGGGCTTCAAGAGGATGTGGAAAAGGTTAACATTACATTAGATTTTGGTATCTGGACTTCATGATGACCTGCTTAGTGTGTGTATGAATGAAAGTTAATCCGTGTCTGTGTGTGTGTGCTTGCGTGCATCTGTATGTATGTATGTATGTGTGTGAATAAGCCTGGGAAGTTGCGGGCTATGACGGTCAGAGGCAGTTGGAGGCTGAATGGCTCCTTGTGTCTGTGGATGAATGGAGCTCCTCCGGATGAGGGAGGTACTCATCAGCGCGGCTGAGGCCTGCATGCCTTGCACTCCAAATGACACCCTATGCCCTATTTAGTGCACTACTTTTGACCAGGACTCATAGGGCCTATATAGGGAATGGGGTGCCATTTGGGACGTAGACTATATGACCACCCACTTCCTCCAGCCCTCCCCCTGCCTCCCCCTAACCTCACGCTTCATCCCCCGCATCCCCCCTCCCCACCAACTGTTCGGTTTAAACAGAGTAGGGCAGTAGGGGATGTAACGGCAGTAGGGGATGTAACGGCAGTAGGGGATGTAACGGCAGTAGGGGATGTAACGGCAGTAGGGGATGTAACGGTTGGGGGTTGGGCGGACTGGTAAAGGGGAGAGAACAGACAGAACAGGGTAGATGGTGTAGAAGGAAAATGGTTGACGTTGAGGGAACGATAATGTCTTTCTCCTGTTGAGTCATCGACAGTGTGTGTGTGCACGCCCTGTGTGTGTGTGTGTGTGTGTGCACTCCCTGTATGTGTACGTTTGTTCATCTGTGTGTTATTTGTGGGTGTATGTTTCCATGCTTACGTATGTGTTTGTGTGTGTAGCCTACGTGTTCATAGGAAGATCTAGCTTGACTGTCTCTCTATATGTTTCCATGTTTAAATATAACTGCAGTGGAATGGATACCTTGAGCCAAATCAGAGAGTATTAGTCAGTATTCATTTTGGTTAGCGTTGACATCACCATAATCTGCTATTGATTGGCTTTAGAATAGGGATGGAGCGGAGGCATAAATACCTGATTTCATGCCAAATCTCCTGCAGGCATTAAGTTATAACTCCAGTGTGGTGCTGAATGAATTGTTGGTGAGGGTGTTGCTTTAATGTTGGTTACCTGGCGATGTAACGAACGTCTCGGGAGAGAGGAGAAGAGGACCAAGGTGCAGCGTGGTAAGTGTTCATATTACTTTTAATAAAATACGAAACACTTGAACCAAAACAACAAAACGACAAAACGAACAGTTCTGCAAGGTGCAATACACAAAACAGAAAACAACTATCCACCAAGCACAGGTGGGAATGAGGCTACTAAGTATGGTTCTCAATCAGAGACAACGATAGACAGCTGCCTCTGATTGAGAACCACACCTGGCAAACACCTAGAAATACAAAACATAGAACAACATAAACCACAAGACATAGAATGCCCACCCAAACACACGCCCTGACCAAACCAAAATAGAGACATAAACCCGAACTAAGTCAGGGCGTGACAGTACTTCGTGCCATGGATCATCACTGGAGGCTTCTTGCCATGGATCATCACTGGAGGCTTCTTGCCATGGATCATCACTGGAGCTTCGTGCATGGATCATCACTGAGGCTTCTGCCATGGATCATCACTGGAGGCTTCGTGCCATGGATCATCACTGGAGGCTTTGTGCCATGGATCATCACTGGAGGCTTCTTGCCATGGATCATCTCTGGAGGCTTTGTGCCATGGATCATCACTGGAGGCTTTGTGCCATGGATCATCACTGGAGGCTTCGTGCCATGGATCATCACTGCAGGCTTCGTGCCATGGATCATCACTGGAGGCTTCTTGCCATGGATCATCACTGGAGGCTTTGTGCCATGGATCATCACTGGAGCTTCGTAACATGGATCATCACTGGAGGCTCGTGCCATGGATCATCACTGGAAGCTTCGTGCATGGATCATCACTGGAGGCTTCGTGCCATGGATCATCACTGGAGGCAGTCTGATGCCTCGGCCTAGAGAGACACTCCTCTCCTCTTCTTCTGCAGTCTGATGCCTCGGCCTAGAGAACACTCCTCCTCTTCTTCTGCAGTCTGATGCCTCGGCCAGAGAACACTCCCTTCCTCTTCTCTCTGCAGTCTGATGCTCGGCCTAGAGACACTCCTCTCCTCTTCTTCTGCAGTCTGATGCCTCGGCCTAAAGAGATACCCCTCTCCTCTTCTTCTGCAGTCTGATGGCTCGCCTAGAGAAGCTCCTCTCCTTCTTCTGCAGTCTGATGCCTCGGCCTAGGAGACACATCTCTCCTCTTCTTCTGCAGTCTGATGCCTCGGCCTAAAGAGACACCCCTCTCCTCTTCTTCTGCAGTCTGATGGCTCAGCCTAGAGAGACTCCTCTCCTCTTCTTCTGCAGTCTGATGCCTCGGCCTAGAGAGACACTCTCCTCTTCTTCTGCAGTCTGATGCCTCGGCCTAGAGAGACACCCTCTCCTCTTCTTCTGCAGTCTGATGCCTCGGTCTAGAAGACACACTCCTCTCCTCTTCTTCTGCAGTCTGATGCCTCGGCCTAGAGACACTCCTCTCCTCTTCTTCTGCAGTCTGATGCCTCGGCCTAGAGAGACTCCTCTCCTCTTCTTCTGCAGTCTGATCCTGGCCTAGAGAGACTCCTCTCCTCTTCTTCTGCAGTCTGATGCCTCGGCCTAGAGAGACACTCCTCTCCTCTTCTTCTGCAGTCTGATGCCTCGGCCTAGAGAGACTCCTCTCCTCTTCTTCTGCAGTCTGATGCCTCGGCCTAGAGACACACTCCTCTCCTCTCTTCTGCAGTTTGATGCTCGGCCTAGAGACACTCCTCTCCTCTTCTTCTGCAGTCTGATGCTTCAGCCTAGAGAGACACCCCTCTCCTCTTCTTCTGCAGTCTGATGCCTCGGCCTAGAGAGACACTCCTCTCATCTTCTTCTGCAGTCTGATGCCTCGGCCTAGAGAGACTCCTCTCCTCTTCTTCTGCAGTCTGATGCCTCGGCCTAGAGAGACTCCTCTCCTCTTCTTCTGCAGTCTGATGCTCGGCCTAGAGAACACAACTCCTCTCCTTTTCTTCTGCAGTCTGATGCTCGGCCTAGAGAGACACTCCTCTCCTCTTCTTCTGCAGTCTGATGCCTCGGCCTAGAGAGAGACTCCTCTCCTCTTCTTCTGCAGTCTGATGCCTCGGCCTAGAGAGACACTCCTCTCTCTTCTTCTGCAGTCTGATGCCTCGCCTAGAGAGACACTCCTCTACCTCTTCTTCTGCAGTCTGATGCCTCGGCCTAGAGAGACACTCCTCTCCTCTCTTCTGCAGTCTGATGCCTCGGCCTAGAGACACTCCTCTTCCTCTTCTTCTGCAGTCTATGCCTCGGCAGAGACAGCCCTCTCCTCTTCTTCTGCAGCTGATGCCTCGGCCTATAGAGACACTCCTCTCCTCTTCTTCTGCAGTCTGATGCCTCGGCCTAGAGAGACACTCCTCTCCTCTTCTTCTGCAGCCTGATGCCTCGGCCTAGAAGACACTCCTCTCCCTTCTTCTGCAGTCTGTGCCTCGGCTAGAGAGACTCCTCTCCTCTTCTTCTGCAGTCTGATGCCTCGGCCTAGAGAGAACTCCTCTCCTCTTCTTCTGCAGTCTGATGCCGCGGCCTAGAGGACACACTCCTCTCCTCTTCTTCTGGCAGTCTGATGCCTCGGCCTAGAGAGACACTCCTCTCCTCTTCTTCTGCAGTCTGATGCCTCGGCCTAGAGAGACACTCCCTCTCCTCTTCTTCTGCAGTCTGATGCCTCGGCTAGAGACACTCCTCTCCTCTTTTTTCTGCAGTCTGATGCCTCGGCCTAGAGAGACTCCTCTCCTCTTCTTCTGCAGTCTGATGCTTCGGCCTAGAGAGACTCCCTCCTCTTCTTCTGCAGTCTGATGCCTCGGCCTAGGAGCACTCCTCTCCTCTTCTTCTGCAGTCTGATGCTTCGGCCTAGAACACACTCCTCTCCTCTCTTCTGCAGTCTAGTGCCTCGCCTAGAGAGACATCCTCTCCTCTTCTTCTGCAGTCTGATGCCTCGGCCTAGAGAGACACTCCTCCCTCTTCTTTTGCAGTCTGATGCCTCGGCCAGAGAGACACTCCTCTCCTCTTCTTCAGCAGTCTGATGCCTCGGCCTAGAGAGAGACTCCTCTCCCTCTTCTTCTGCAGTCTGATGCCTCGGCCTAGAGAGACACTCCTCTCCTCTTCTTCTGCAGTCTGATGCCTCGCCTAGAGAGACTCCTCTCCTTCTGCAGTCTGATGCCTCGGCCTAGAGAGACACTCCTCTCCTCTTCTTCTGCAGTCTGAGCCTCGGCCTAGAGAGACACTCCTCTCCTTTTCTTCTGCAGTCTGATGCCTCGGCCTAGAGAGACACTCCTCTCCTCTTCTTCTGCAGTCTGATGCCTCGGCCTAGAGAGAGACTCCTCTCCTCTTCTTCTGCAGTCTGATGCCTCGGCCTAGAGAGACACTCCTTCCTCTTCTTCTGCAGTCTGATGCCTCGGCCTAGAGAGACTCCTCTCCTTCTGCAGTCTGATGCCTCGCGCCTAGAGAGACACTCCTCTCCTCTTCTTCTGCAGTCTGATGGCCTCGGCTAGAGAGACACTCCTCTCTCTTCTTCTGCAGTCTGATGCCTCGCTGAGGACACTCCTCTCCTCTCTCTGCAGTCTGATGCCTCGGCTAGAGAGACACTCCTCTCCCTCTTCTGCAGTCTGATGCCTCGGCCTAGAGAGACACTCTCTCTTCTTCTGCAGTCTGATGCTCAGCCTAGAGAGACTCCTCTCCTCTTCTTCTGCAGTCTGATGCCTCGGCCTAGAGAGACACCCCTCTCCTCTTCTTCTGCAGTGTGGTGGTGATGTGTATCAACCCTCTGGGTAGCTCTGGGAGTAGAAGTGTAGAGAAAAAGAGAGAGAGTGTGTGTGTGTGGCGTTTAAGATTGAGAACAGAAAACCGCTGTAGATTCTCCTCCATCTCAGCCTACACGCTGCTTAGTCCTCCTCCATCTCAGCCTACACGCTGCTTAGTCCTCCTCCATCTCAGCCTACACGCTGCTTAGTCCTCCTCCATCTCAGCCTACACGCTGCTTAGTCCTCCTCCATCTCAGCCTACACGCTGCTTAGTCCTCCTCCATCTCAGCCTACACGCTGCTTAGTCCTCCTCCATCTCAGCCTACACGCTGCTTAGTCCTCCTCCATCTCAGGCCTACACGCTGCTTAGTCCTCCTCCATCTCAGCCTACACGCTGCTTAGTCCTCTCCATCGTCGAGTTCGCCTGCCTTCATCTCACCAGCCTACACGCTGCTTGAGTCGTCTCCATCTCAGCGCTCAACACGCTGCTTAGTCCTCCTTCCATCTCAGCCTACACGCTGCTTAGTTCCTCCTCCAGTCTCAGCCTACACGGCTGCTTAGATCCATCCTCCATCTCAGCCTACACCGCTGCTTAGTCCTCCTCATCTCAGCCTACACCCTGCTTAGTCCTCCTCCATCTCCAGCCTACACGCTGTTATCCTCCCTCCGTCTAATTGATGATCACTGCTTAGTGGATTCACCAAACACAACCACACACACGACACACACACACAACACACACCACACACACACACACACACACACACACACCACCACACCACACACACACACACACACACACACGCACAATTACTGGAGACAGCGCTTCATCAGATGCATTTAATGTATTATTCATTGCAGCTCATCCAAAGCCATCACTCCATGGAGTTAGAGGCATACATATGTATTAATAACCATGTGGAAGAAATAGAAGTGTGGGAGCTTTTGTGTTTAGAAATACTCTTCTCAGGATTCATTGAAGGGAGATTGACAACGGGGAACTGGAAAAATAGAGAGTGAGACAGGTTTTGGTTTGTGTTCCCTACACACCACCACCACAACCACCCCACTGGGGTAGAACCATGCCCTAGAATGGTGTGTCTCAGCTGGGATGTGGGATTGAGGTGAGAGGGGCTAAGGCACCGTGCCCCAGAATGGTGTGTCTCAGCTGGGCTGTGGGATTGAGGTGAGAGGGGCTAAGACTGGAGTTTAATGGCTCGATTCAATCTGTAGTGCAGAAGATCGCAATTGACATTCCCGGAGACTACACTCACAGTAAATGCTATACATGTAGCCGACGTAAGACCTTGGAACATTCACAAGGCTGCAGAGCCAGATGGATTGCCAGGACGAGTACTCAGAGCACTTATCCGCTAGCAAGTGTCTTCACTGACATTTTCTCCCTGACCCAGTCTGTAATACCTATGTTTAAAGCAGACCACCATAGTCCCTGTGCCCAAGAATGTCAAGGTAACCTGCCTAAATGACTATCGCCCTGTAGCACTCATATATGTAGCCATGAAATGTTTTGAAAGTCTGGTCATGGCTCACATCAACACCCATCATCCCAGACACCCTGGACCACTCCAATTCGCATACCGCCCAACTATCTGTATACCGCCCAACGACAGGTCGGTCACTGATGTTGGGTGATTAGGCCTGGCTCACAGTCTGCGTTCCAATCCACCCCAAAGGCGTTGGATGGAGTTGAGGTCAGGGCTCTGTGCAGGCCAGTCAAGTTCGTCCACACCGATCTTGACAAACCATTTCTGTATGGACCTTGGTTTGTACATGGGTGTATTGTCATGCTGAAAGAGGAAAGGGCTGGTACTTCCTGTAAATAGCCAAGTTATTACCTCGTACCCCTGCACATCGACTCAGTACTGGTACCCCGTGTATATAGCCAAGTTATTAACTCGTAGCCCTGCACAGCGAACTCAGGTCTTGGTACCCCCCTGTATATAGTAAAGTTATTACCTCATACCCCTGCACAACGACTCTGTACTGGTACTTCCTGTTTATATAGCCAAGTGATTACCTCGTACCCCTGCACATCGACTCAGTACAGGTACTTCCTGTATATAGCCAAGTTATTACCTCGTACCCCTTCACATTGACTCAGTACAGGTACTTCCTGTATATAGCCAAGTTATTACCTCGTACCCCTTCACATTGACTCAGTACAGGTACCTCAAGTATATAGCCAAGTTATTAACTCGTACACTTTCACATCAACTCAGTACTGGTACTTTTGGTACAAATTGAATCAGGCAAATATGATAACAGATTTTTAAGGGCCCTATATAACAGATATAACCATGTGACTTGTGTGAATCAGACTGGGTTGTCAATTCAAAGCAGGGGTGTTAATTCAAACTCATGTTATCTCTTTTACCACGGTCAAGGGTTCAAATATTGTCTTTACGTCAAAAGCTTTTGTCTAACACACACACACGCACACGCACACACTGTGAGTCATATCCCATTTTGTGTAACTCATTCTCTCACCCAGACCCTCTGTTGAAGCCTGTTGCTGTATATATGCTACGTCTCCCTGTGTTGTTTCACCAGCTAGCCAAGCATGCAATACATGGACAGTGATTGTCTGAACTGCTGTTATGACAGGGATCACTAAGTGTGTGTGTGTGTGTGGTGTGTGTGTGTGTATACGCCAGTGTGTGTTTTTGTGTTTTTGTTACTACGAGGACATGGATCACTTAGCTAAGAGCTCTGGGTCGCTCGTACCGAGCACCGCTGCTGTTACTGTTGTTACTGTTGTTACTGCTGTTAGGTTGAGATGAGTCTTGGGAGGCAGTGGGATGTGTTTGTCTGTGTGAGCGGTGTTGCAGTGCAGTAGAGGAAGGACGTACATAGTGCAGGCAGCTGTCATGTTGTAGCATTACAGACAAGCAGTAGAGAGAGACTCCCTCCTCTCGCTCTCTGGTACATCCCTGTCTGTCCCTGCGTTAATGAGACACACAGACAACAACATATTTAGCTGCCACTTTAGCAGTTCTTACTTTGACAGGTGTGTGTTTTTGATGTTGTTCTTTTGACTGTTTTTACTTTGATGTGTGTGCGTGTTTGTGCGTGTTTGTGCATGTTTAGCTGTGTACACATACCCAGAAGATGCTAAATGAATGTTCTGTCTTGACAACACTACTGGTAGTGACAGAGAGACTGACGCCATACAACAACACTAATACACAGTACAGACCACAGTACAGACCACTGTACAGAGTCTCTTCCTCCCCTCTATCCACCACACTCTTCCTCCTCCTCTTCCTCCCCTCTCTCATCCTCCTTTTCCTCGACCTCCTCCTCTTCTAGAGCAGGTTCACCTGTTTGGGAGGGAGAGACGGCAGGACAGGGAGAGAGGGAGAGACAATGGGACATGGAGAGACAATGGGACAGGGAGAGAGGGAGAGACACCAGGACAGGGAGAGAGGGAGAGACAACAGGGCAGGGAGGGAGAGACAGCAGGACAGGGAGAGAGGGAGAGACAACAGGACAGGGAGTGGGCGGGAGGGAGAGACTGCAGGACAGGAGAGAGGGAGAGAAACAATGCAGGACAACGGGAGGGAGGGAGAACAAACAGGACAGGGAGAGAGGGAGACGAAACAGGACGGGAGGAGGGGAGACAACAGGGCAGGGAGGGAGAGACAGCAGGACAGGGAGAGAGGGAGAGACAACAGGACAGGAGGAGGGAGGGAGAGACAACAGGACAGGGAGAGAGGGAGAGAGACAACAGGACAGGGAGGGAGGGAAAGACAACAGGACAGGGAGGGAGGGAAAGACAACACAGGACAGGGAGAGAGGGAGAGACAACAGGACAGGGAGAGAGGGAGAGACCAACAGGCGAAGGGAGGCAGAGGGAAGAGCAACAGGGACAGGGAGAGGAGGGAGACGAACAACAGGACAGGGAGAGGAGGGAACAGACAAAACAGGACAGGGGAGGGAGGGAGAGACAACAAGGAGGGAGGGAGAGAAGCAGGACAGGGAGAGAGGGAAAGACAACAAGGACAGGGAGGGGAGAGACAGCAGGACAGGGAGAGGGGAAAGACAACAGGACACAGGAGGGAGGGAGAGACAACAGGACAGGGAGGGAGAGAAACAGCAGGACAGGGAGAGAGGGAAAGACAACAGGACAGGAGGGAGAGACAAAGGACAGGGAGAGAGGGAAAGACAACAGGACAGGGAAGGAGAGGGAGAGACAACAAGGGAGGGAGGAGAGACAGCAGGACAGGGAGAGAGGAAAGACAACAGGACAGGGAGGGAGAGACAGCAGGACAGGGGAGAGGGGAAAGACAAAGGACAGGGAGAGAGGAAAGACAACAGGGACAGGAGGAGGAGAGACAACAGGACAGGGAGAAGAGGAGACGAAACAGGACAGGGAGAGAGGGAGAGACAACAGGACAGGAGGGAGGGAAGACAACAGGACAGGGAGGGAGGGAGAGCAACAGGACAGGGAGAAAGAGGAGAGAACGCAGGACAGGGAGAGAGGGAGAGCACAGGACAGGAGGGAGAGACAACAGGCAGGAGAGAAAGACAGAAAGCGCACAGGGAGGGAGGGAGAGACAGCAGACAGGGAGAGAGGGAAAGACAACAGGACAGGGAGAGAGGGAAAGACAACAGGAGCAGGGAGGGAGGGAGAGACAACAGGACAGGGAGGGGGGGAGAGGAGGGCAAGCCAGGCAGGGAGAGAGGGAGAAGACAGCAGGTCAGGGAGAGACAGCAGCGACAGGGGAGGGAGGACAGGGACAGGGAGAGAGGAGAGACTGCAGGACAGGGAGAGGGAGAGATAACGACAGGGAGAAAGGGAGAGACAACAGGACAGGGAAAGGGGAGAGATAACAGGCACAGGGAGAGAGGGAGAGACCAGCAGGACGGGAGGGAGGGACAACAGGACAGGGAGAGAGGGGAGAACTGCAGACATGGAGAGAGGTGAGAGATAACAGGACAGGGCCAGCCCCTCACACACCTCAGCATCGGAGATCCTGGGTCCGTATGGGTCGACCAGCAGCCCGCCTAGTCACTGGCTGTCTCTCCGCCTGGACCTGGCTGGGATGCTGCCTCCCCTTCTCGCAGGGATAAAACATCCCACTGTCTGGGTTGTCGTCACTACTCCCCGGGTAGCCTGGACCCGGTGGCCTCTACGCGTCGCCAGAGATCGCACCATTGCTAGGCTGGTCTGCCTATGGTCTCTCTCCACGTGTCTGTGGCAGTGTTCGCACGGTCTCTCCGAACCTCTGTTCTGCGTTATGTCTCCTCTCCGTTCTCTCCTCCCTGGTCTCTGTTGTTTCTCCCCTCCAACACCCTGTAGTGTATTGGGTCTTTCCCCTCTCTTCTCCTGTCCTGGTTGTCTTTCCCTCTCTCACCTGTCCGTGGGAACATGGCGTGTCCGAGAAAATCTTCCTCGTGATAGATGACCCTACATAAGTCTCACCTGTACTGGTTGTCTTTCCCTCCTCTAACAACCACACACCCTCATCCATCCTGTCCTGCCTGTCTATCACTTATACATGGGGCTGCGCTGGGTTGCTCTGCTCCCGTCCACCCCAGGGCATCCCTGTCTGTTTTTCCTTCCCTCCATCACTGTACTGTCCTAGGCT
>NW_019944675.1:34293-50553 GCF_002910315.2 Salvelinus sp. IW2-2015
GAGACAACAGGACAGGGAGGGAGGGAGAGACAACAGGCGCAGGGAGGGAGAGACAGCAGGACAGGGAGAGAGGGAGAGACAACAGGACAGGGAGGGAGGGAGAGACAGCAGGACAGGGAGAGAGGGAGAGACACAGGACAGGGAGGGAGGGAAAGACAACAGGACAGGGAGGGAGGGAAAGACAACAGGACAGGGAGAGAGGAGAAGACAAAAGGACAGGGAGAGAGGGAGAGACACCAGGACAGGGAGAGAGGGAAAGACAACAGGACAGGGAGGGAGGGAGAGACACAGGACAGGGAGGGAGAGACAGTAGGAACAGGGAGAGAGGGAAAGACAACAGGACAGGGAGGGAGAGACAGCAGGCAGGGGAGAGAGGGAAAGACAACAGGACAAGGGGAGGGAGAGACAACAGGACAGGGAGGGAGAGACAGCAGGACAGGGAGAGAGGGAAAGACTACAGGACAGGGAGGGAGGGAGAGACAACAGGGCAGGAGGGAGAGACAGCCAGGACAGGGAGAGAGGGAAAGACAACAGGAACAGGGAGGGAGAGACGCAGGACAGGGAGAGAGGGAGAGACACCAGGACAGGGAGAGAGGGAAAACAACAGGAAGGGAGGGAGAGACACCAGGACAGGAGAGAGGGAGAGACACCAGGACAGGGAGGGAGGGAGAGACAACAGGACAGGGAGGGAGAGACACCAGGACAGGGGAGAGAGGGAGAAGACAGGCCAGGGAGGGAGAGACACCAGGACAGGGAGAGAGTGAGAGACACCAGGACAGGGAGGGAGGAAAGACACAGGACAGGGAAGAGGGAAGACAACGGACAGGGAGGGAGAGACAGCAGGACAGGGAGAGAGGGAGGACACAGGAAGGGCGGAGGGAGAGACAACAGGACAGGGAGGGAGAGACACCAGGCAGGGAGGGAGAGACCACAGGACAGGGAGAGAGGGAAAGACAACAGGACAGGGAGGGAGAGACAGCAGGACAGGGAGAGAGGGAGAGACACCAGGAAGGGAGGGAGGGAGAGACAACAGGACAGGGAGGGAGAGACCCCAGGGCAGGGAGGGAGGGAGAGACAGCAGGACAGGGAGAGAGGGAGAGACACAGGGCAGGGAGGGAGAGAGAGACAGCAGGCAGGGAGGGAGAGACACCAGGACAGGGAGGGAGAGAGAACAGCAGGACAGGGAGGGAGAGACACCAGGGCAGGGAGGGAGAGACAGCAGGACAGGAGGGAGAGACACCAGGGCAGGGAGGGAGAGACATAGGCAGGGAGAGAGGGAGAGCACCAGGGCAGGAGAGGGAGAGAGAGACAGCAGGACAGGGAGGGAGAGACACCAGGACAGGGAGGGAGAGAGAGACAGCAGGACAGGGAGAGAGGGAAAGACAACAGGACAGGGAGGGAGAGACAGAGGACAGGGAGAGAGGGAAAGACAACAGGACAGGGAGGGAGGGAGAGCAACAGGGCAGGGAGGGAGAGACAGCAGGACAGGGAGAGGGAAAGACAACAGGACAGGGAGGGAGAGACAGCAGGACAGGGAGAGAGGGAGAGACCAGGACAGGGAGAGAGGGAAAGACAACAGGACAGGGAGGGAGAGACACCAGGACAGGGAGAGAGGGAGAGACACAGGACAGGGAGGGAGGGAGAGACAACAGGACAGGGAGGGAGAGACACCAGACAGGGAGAGAGGAGAGACAACAGGACAGGGAGGGAGAGACACCAGGACAGGGAGAAGAGTGAGAGACACCAGGACAGGGAGGGAGGAAAGACAACAGGACAGGGAAGAGGGGAAAGACAACAGGAACAGGGAGGGAGAGACAGCAGGAACAGGGAGAGAGGAGAGACACAGGACAGGGAGGGAGGGAAGACAAAAGGACAGGGAGGGAAGAGACACCAGGGCAGGGAGGGAGAGACCAGGACAGGGAGAGAGGGAAAGACAACAGGACAGGGAGGGAGAGCAGCAGGACAGGGAGAGAGGGAGAGACACCAGGACAGGGAGGGGAGGGAGAGACAACAGGACAGGGAGGGAGAGACCCAGGGCAGGGAGGGAGGGAGAGACAGCAGGACAGGGAGAGAGGGAGAGACACCAGGGCAGGGAGGGAGAGGACAGCAGGACAGGGAGGGAGAGACACAGGACAGGGAGGGAGAGAGAGACAGCAGACGGGAGGGAGAGACAGGGCAGGGAGGGAGAGACAGCAGGACAGAGAGGGAGAGACACCAGGGCAGGGAGGGAGAGACATCAGGACAGGGAGGAGGGGAGAGACACCAGGGCAGGGAGGGAGAGGAGACAGCAGGACAGGGAGGGAGAGACACCGGACAGGGAGGAGAGAGAGACAGCAGGACAGTGAGGGAGAGACACCAGGGCAGGGAGGGAGAGACAGCAGGACAGGGAGGGAGAGACACCAGGGCAGGGAGGGAGAGACATCAGGACAGGGAGGGAGGGAGAGACACCAGGCAGGGAGGGAGGGAGAGACAACAGGACAGGGAGAGAGGGAGGACAACAGACAGGGAGGGAGAGACAGCAGGAAGGAGAGAGGGAGAGACACAGGAGGGAGGGAGAGAACCAGGGCAGGGAGGGAGGGAGACACCAGGGCAGGGAGGGAGGGAGAGACAACAGGACAGGGAGAGAGGGAGAAGACAACAGGACAGGGAGGGAGAGACAGCAGGACAGGGAGAGAGGGAGAGACACCAGGGCAGGGAGGGAGGGAGAGACCAGGGCCAGGGAGGGGGGAGAAGAACAACAGGACAGGGAGGGAGGGAGAGACAACAGGACAGGGAGGAGGGGAGAGAGCAGGAGAGGGAGAGAGGGAGAGACACCAGGGCAGGGAGGGAGAGACAACAGGACAGGGAAGAGGGAGAGCAACAGGAAAGGGGGGAGGGGAGACACGGGCAGGGAGGGAAGAGACAGCAGGACAGGGAGAGAGGGAGAGACAAGGACAGGGAGGGAGGGAGAGACAGCGACAGGGAGAGAGGAGAGACAGCAGGACAGGGAGGGAGGGAGAGACAAAGGACAGGGAGAGAGGGGAGAGCAACAGGACAGGGAGGGAGGGAGAGACAACAGGGCAGGAGGGAGAGACAGCGGAAGGGAGAGAGGGAGAGACAACAGGACAGGGAGGGAGGGAGAGACAGCAGGACAGGGAGAGAGGGAGAGACAACAGGACAGGGAGGGAGGGAAAGACAACAGGACAGGGAGGGAGGGAAAGACAACAGGACAGGGAGAGAGGGAGAGACAACAGGAACAGGGAGAGAGGGGAGACAACAGGACAGGGAGAGAGGGAGAGACAACAGGACGGGAGAGAGGGAGAGCAACAGGACAGGGAGGGAGGGAAAGACAACAGGACAGGGAGGAGGGAGAGACAACAGGACAGGGAGGGAGAAGACAGCAGGACAGGGAGAGAGGGAAAGACAACAGGACAGGGAGGGAGAGACAGCAGGACAGGGGAGAGGGAAAGCAAAGGAAAGGAGGGAGGGAAGAGAACAGACAGGGAGGGAGAGACAGAGACAGGGAGAGGGGAAGACACAGGACAGGGAAGGGAGAGACAGCAGGACAGGAGAGAGGGAAGACAACAGGACAGGGAGGGAGGAGAGACAACAGGGCAGGGAGGGAGAGACAGCAGACAGGGAGAGAGGGAAAGACAACAGGACAGGGAGGGAGAGACAGCGCAGGACAGGGAGAGAGGAAAGACAACAGGACAGGGAGAGAGGGAAAGACAACAGGACAGGTGGGAGGGAGAGACAACAGGACAGGGAGAGAGGGAGAGAAACAGGACAGGGAGAGAGGGAGAGACAACAGGACAGGAGGGAGGGAGAGACAACAGGACAGGGAGGGAGGGAGAGACAACAGGACAGGGAGAGAGGGAGAGACAGCAGGTCAGGGGGAGAGGGAGAGACAACAGGAATGGAGAGACCAGGGCGTGGAGAGAGAGACAGAAGGACAGGGAGGGAGGGAGAGACAGCAGGACAGGGAGAGAGGGAAAGACAACAGGAAGGGAGAGAGGGAAAGAAAAGGACAGGGAGGGAGGGAGAGACAACAGGACAGGGAGGGGGGAGAGACGGCAAGACAGGGAGAGAGGGAGAGACAGCAGGTCAGGGAGAGACAGCAGGACAGGGAGGGAGGGACAACAGGACAGGAGAGAGGGAGAGACTGCAGGACATGTTGAGAGGGGAGATACAGTACAGGGAAGAAGGGAGAGACAACAGGACAGGGAAGAGGGAGGGACAACAGGACAGGGAGAGAGGAAGAGACTGCAGGACATGGAGAGAGGGAGAGATAACAGGACAGGGAGAGAGGGAGAGACAGCAGGCAGGGAGGGAGGGAAACAGGACAGGGAGAGAGGGAGAGACAGCAGGACAGGGAGGGAGGGACAACAGGACAGGGAGAAAGGGAGAGACAACAGGACAGGGAAAGAGGGAGAGATAACAGGACAGGAGAGAGGGAGAGACAGCAGGACAGGGAGGGAGGGAAACAGGACAGGGAGAGAGGGAGAAACAACAGGACAGGGAGAGAGGGAGAGACAACAGGACAGGGAGAGAGGGAGAGACAACAGGACAGGGAGAGAGGGAGAGACACAGGACAGGGAGGGAGGGAAAGACCAGGAAGGGAGGGAGGGAGCGACAACAGGACGGGAGGGAGAGACAGCAGGACAGGGAGAGAGGGAAGACACACAGGACAGGGAGGTAGAGCAGCAGGACAGGGAGAGAGGGAAAGACAAGGACGGGAGGGAGGGAGAGACAACAGGACAGGGAGGAGAGACAGCAGGACAGGGAGAGAGGGAAAGACAACAGGACAGGGAGGAGAGACAGCAGGACGGGAGAGAGGGAAAGACAACAGGACAGGGAGGGAGGGAGAGACAACAGGGCAGGGAGGGAGAGACAGCAGGACAGGAGAGAGGGAAGACAACAGGACAGGGAGGGAGAGACAGCAGGAAGGGAGAGGGGAAAGACAACAGGACAGGGAGAGAGGGAAGACAACAGGACAGGGAGGGGGGAGAGACAACAGGACAGGGAGGGAGACAAAGGACAGGGAGAGAGGGAAGACAACAGGACAGGGAGGGAGGGGAGACAACAGGACAGGGAGGGAGGAGAGACAACAGGACAGGGAGGAGGGAGAGACACACAGGACAGGGAGAGAGGGAGAGACAGCAGGTAGGGAGAGACAGCAGGACAGGGAGGGAGGGAACAGGACAGGAGAGGAGGAGAGACTGCAGGACATGGAGAGAGGGAGAAATTAACAGGACAGGGAGAAAGGGAGAGACAACAGGACAGGGAAAGAGGGAGAGATAACAGGAAGGGAGAGAGGGAGAGACAGCAGGACAGGGAGGGAGGACCAACAGGAGGGAGAGAGGGAGAGACTGCAGGACATGGAGAGAGGGAGAGATAACAGGACAGGGTAGAGAGGGAGATGACGCAGGACAGGGAGGGAGGGAAAACAGGACAGGGAGAGAGGGAGAGACAGCAGGACAGGGAGGGAGGGACAACAGGACAGGGAGAAAGGGAGAGACAACAGGACAGGGAAAGAGGGAGAGATAACAGGACAGGGAGAGAGGGAGAGACAGCAGGACAGGGAGGGAGGGAAACAGGACAGGGAGAGAGGGAGAAACAACAGGACAGGGAGAGAGGGAGAGACAACAGGACAGGGAGGGAGAACAGGAGTGGACCGTCTCGCCTTGTCTCAAACGTTCAATTACTGGACTAATTAGGCATTGAAACACCGTTGTTTTATCACTGTGCTAGAGAGAAATGGGATGGAGAGGGAGAAAGCGGGAGGGAGATGGTGAGAGACAGGATGATAGAATGAGAAATGGAGAAAATATGCTAGAGGGCTAGAGAGACAGAACAGAGACCAGAACAGTTGTCAAAAAGAGAGAGAGAGAGAGAGAGAGAGAGAGAGAGAGAGAGAGAGAGAGAGAGCTGTGTAGTCCATGTCATTCTACAGCTAGGCTGACATCGGTTTTCTTTGTTCCCAACAGTCTTCAAATCTCTCCCTTTCAATTCAGGTTCAGGGGCTTTATTGGCATGGGAAACATATTTTTACATTGTTAATGCAAGTGAAATAGATAATTTAAAAAAGGAAATAATCAATACAAAATGAACAGTAAACACTACACTCAAAAAAGTTCCAAAAGAATAAAGAGATTTCAAATGTCATATTATGTATAYATACAGTGTTGTAATGATGTGCAAATAGATCAAGTACACAAGGGAATATAAATAAACAGAATTATGGGTTGTATTTACAATGGTGTTTGTTCTTCACTGGATGCCCTTTTCTTGTGGCAACAGGTCACAAATGTTGCTGCTGTGATGGCACACTGTGGTATTCAACCCAATAGATATGGGAGTTTATAAAAATGTGTGGGTCTGTGTAATCTGATGGAAAAATGTGTCTCTWATATGGTCATACATTTGGCAGGAGGTTAGGAAGTGCAGCTCAGTTTCCACCTCATTTTGTGGGCATTGTGCACATTATCAGCAATCAAGGTAAGACCCAAGTGCAGACTGTGTGAAGTAACAACATTTATTGTAACAACAGGGGCAGGCAAACGACAGGTCAAGGCAGGCAGGGGTCGATAATCTTGAGTAGAGGCCAAGGTACAGGACGGCAGGCAGACTCAGGAACAGGTCAAGCAGAGGTCGGTAATCCAGAGGTGGAGCAAAGGTACAGGACGGCAGGCAGGGTCAGGGACAGGCTCAGGGACAGGCAGAGTGGTCAGGTGGGCAGGTACAGGACGGCAGGCAGAGTCAGGGACAGGCAGAGTGGTCAGGCGGGCGGGTCCAAGGTCAGGACAGGCAAGAGTCAAAAACCAGGAGGAYGAGAAAAAGAGGCTGGGGAAAAACAGGAGCTGAGACAAAACGCTGGTTGACTTGAACAAACAAGACAAACTGGCACAGACAGACAGAAAACACAGGTATAACTACCCAGAGGATAAGTGGGAAAGATGGGCGACACCTGGAGGGGGTGGAGACAAGCACAAGGACAGGTAAAACAGATCAGGGCGTGACACACAGCCTGTTTTCTCTTGAGAGCCAGGTCTGCCTACGGCGGCCTTTCTCAATAGCAAGGCCATGCTCACTGAGTCTGTACATAGTCAACGCTTTCCTTAAGTTTGGGTCAGTCACAGTGGTCAGGTATTCTGCCACTGTGTACTCTCTGTTTAGGGCCAAATAGCATTCCAGTTTGCAGTTTTTTTTGTTAATTCTTTCAAATGTGTCAAGTAATTATCATTTTTTTTCTTATGATTTGGTTGGGTCTAATTGTGTTGCTGTCCTGGGGCTCTGTGGGGTCTGTTTGTGTTTATGAACAGAGCTCCAGGACCAGCTTGCTTAGGGGACTTTTCTCCAGGTTAATCTCTCTAGGTGATGGCTTTGTAATGGCTTCCTTTTAGTTGGTTGTAGAATTTAACGTCTCTTTTCTGGATTTTGATAATTAGCGGGTTTCGGCCTAATTCTGCTCTGCATKCTTTTTTTGSCGTTTTACATTGTACACAGAAGATATTTTTTGAGGAATTCTGCATGCAGAGACTCAATTTGGTGTTTGACACAATTTGTGAATTCTTGGTTGGTCAGCAGACCCCAGACCTCACAACCATAAAGGGCAATGGGTTCTATAACTGATTCAAGTATTTTTTGCCAGGTCCTAATTGGTATGGTTTTTGTGTGCTCTAGGGCAATGGTGTCTAGATGGAATTTGTATTCGTGGTCCTGGCAACTGGACCTTTTTTGTAACACCATTATTTTAGTCATACTGAGATTTACTGTCATGGCCCAGGTCTGACAGAATCAGTGCAATAGATTTAGGTCCTCCTTGGTTGGGGACAGAAGCACCAGATCTTCAGAAAACAGTAGTCATTTGACTTCAGATTCTAGTTGCCTGCCCCCGTTGCTGTAATAAACATTGTTACTTCAACACAGTCTGCATTTGGGTCTTACCTGAAACCTGATAGTACGAACTGGCCATGACTGAACCAGCAGACTTGGACMAGCTCCACAACGCCATCTCCTCCCAAGGAGCCACCATTGGTAGGCGTGAGGAGTTGCTTCTCTGTCTGAATGAAGGTTCCAGGACGTGGCCAAACGTCACGAAATAGCATTGGACGCATTGCGGGAGAAATTCTGTGGTTTGCCTACTAGGCATCCTACCACGACGGTATCCTCCCAGCCCCTCTGTAACCCGGCTGGTAGCAGCGCCGTCACCCCGGTTTTCCGGGAACCCCGCTTACCTTCCCCGGAGCGCTACGATGGAGATTCCAGAACCTGCCGGGGTATTCTCTCCCAGTGCTCCCTCGTTTTTGAACTGCTTCCTTCTTCGTTCCCCTCGGACAGCTCGAGGATAGCGTACATCATTACGCTGCTGTCCGGGAGGGCACTCGCCTGGCCCACGGCGGTGTGGGAGCAACAATCCACCGTCTGCCTCAGTTTGGAGGTATTCGTGGCGGAGGTGAGAAACATTTTCGTGGCTCAGGTGTCCAGGAGCGAGGCTGCCGGAAAGTTACTCTAGCTTCGGCAGGACTCCCTCAGTGTGGTAGACTATGCAGTGGATTTCCGCACGCTAGCAACGGAGGGTGCCTGAACTCAGAAGCGCTGTTTGACACGTTCCTGCACAGATTATCGGAGGAAGTAAAGGACGAGCTTGCAGCCCGAGAACGTAGGAGGGAGAAGAGGTCCGATTGCTGTCCCAATCGCTCACTCAAGGATCCCACCTTGCATCTGATGAACTCTTGGAAGTCCCCATCGTCTACGCCCCCGAGAGGATCCGAGCCTACCCCGAGTTCCTCCAAGAGCCTCCGAAGTCTGCCGATTTACCTCTTTCTTAGCCGATGGAGCTGGGCAGAGCCAGGCTTTCTCCAGCCATACGCGTACACAGACTTAACAACCAGAGTTGTCTGTATTGCGGTACTGCCAGTCATTGTGTGTCTACCTGTCCCTTCAAGAGACCTAGCTCATTTGTAGGAATGAGTACTCTGGTTGTTCTTAAGGACAATTTTGCTTCTCGCCCTCTCCATGCCACCCTGCTGTGGGGCAACCAGTCCAAGTCTCTCCAGATACTCATCGACTCGGGGGCCGATATGAGTCTTATGGACATTAACCTGTTATCCGAGCTGGGCATCCCCACTCAACCCCTCTCCATTCCCATGAATGTTAGAGCGCTGGCCGGGCGCTCTATAGGCCGGGTCACCCACCATACCACACCCATCAACCTACGAGTGTCAGGGAACCACAGCGAGACGATCCAATTCCTGCTAATTGAGTCTCTGCAGGTTCCTGTGGTATTGGGCTTCTCTTGGTTCCAGCAACACAATTCCTCGATTGACTGGTCTACTGGTGCCATCGTGGGCTGGAGCCCGTTCTGCCATGCTCATTGCCTGAAATCAGCTCTGTTACCTGGGGCTGGGCGGTATACCGTTTTTTGTGATAGGCCGGTATTGATGCACGGACCAGTTTGGGTTTTTACTTTACCTTCTATAACGGTATTTGAATGTTTGGTTTGTTAAATGTGATACGCAGTGTGTAACGTCCATTTTTCGATTTTACTTCGCTACTTGAGTCATCTCTCGCCACTCTCTCTCCATGCCGCTTTCCACACAGACCTACTGTAGCCCCGGCTCCTGTCACTCAAGGAGCCCATTTGTTTTTCCTCGACCACGAGACACTTGCGTTCAGTCTACATGGTCAATGCAGCATATGCAACAATGTTGATGACAACAATGCAGTTGTCACTTTGCTTCTTAATATAAATCTACTAGCATTCTATAATTACACTATTAGCTTGTGTTTCTTACATATGCAAACAGTTAGTTTGTCTTTTCTTACCAAGTTGTTCCTAAATCTTGTTAGCCGCTGATTGTTAGCTGCTAATGCTAATCGCTAGCTAGCTAATAAATGTACTGAGTAATTGCAAGTGTAATTAGCTATACAGCCTGATAATACCAGTGATGGTGTAGACCTAAATCAGAATGTTTGTGCAACATCTTATAAATTAAAGAGGTAAACGCAAAGCAAGAATATGTTAGCTACATGAAGTAGCTAAGAAAAAAACATTAAATGTAGCCAAAGATTATAGGGTCCCCTAGGAAACACCTATCAACACTTTAGTTCCTACCCTGTCACATTAACTCCTCCCTGGCATTTTCATTCGTTGTCTTATCAAACAACACTGTATTAAAAATGCCCACTATTATATTATAACTATATAATTAGAATATACACTATTTCCATGATTCCAACAGTTAACCCAAGTGTTTTGCTCTAAATCGCAAGTCAAATCGCAACATTTGGTTAAAAATAATGCCCAGATTGCTTGCCCATATCGTGCAGCCCTTCGTGGCAGTGTGGAAATGATCTCAAATGCAGAAATTGATGAAAATTATKACTTTTTGGGGGTTGAAGTTGAATTGAACAGTATTAAAGCAATCAGAATGCAGAAAGACCTATTGAAATCACTTAGAATATATGTGTTGCCACCTTAGGGTCATGCACTACTCATAACACAAATGTAGAACTTTTATTATTAAAAAACATAAAATACCGTCAAATACCGTCATCGTATTATTATTTTTTTAAGTACCGTGATATAATATTTTGGCCATAGCGCCCAGCCCTAGTCTTACCTGAAACGTGATAAAAGCATGAAAAGACTTTGACTTTGTTTTGTGTGTTTGTCAATTAGGGTGTGCAGGGGTGTGCAGGGTGAATACGTGGTCTATCGTATGGTTATTTAGTAAAAAGCCAATTTGAGATTTGCTCAGTACATTGTTTTCACTGAGGAAATGTACGAGTCGGCTGTTAATGATAATGCAGAGGAATATCCCAAGGTTGCTGTTGACGCATATCCCACGTTAGTTATTGGGGTCAAATTTGTGTCCACTTTTGTGGATTGGGGTGATCAGTCTTTGGTTCCAAATATTTTGCGAAGATGCCAGAGCTGAGGATGATGTTATAAAGTTTAAGTATGGCCTATTGGAATTTGTGATCTGTATATTTTATAATTTAGGATACCATTAACACCACAGGCCTTTTTGGGTTGGAGGGTTTTGTATTTTGTCCTGTAGTTCATTCAATGTAATTGGAAGTCATCAATTGTTGATTCTAAGATTTGTATTTGATCATGTCTATGTTTTTTTCTGTTGGCTCTTTGTTATAGGGCCAAAACGATTGGAGAAATGGTTTATCCATAGATCTACGTTTTAGATAGATGACTCTTCGTGTTTTTGTTTGTTTAGTTTTTTCCAATTTTCCCAGAAGTGGTTAGATCCTATGGATTCTTCAATTACATTGAGCTCAGTTCCTTATTTTTCTGTAGTGTATTTCTGTATTGTTTTAGTGATTCACAATAGTGAAGGCGTAGGCTCAGGTTTTCTGGGTCTTTATGTTTTTGGTTGGATAGGTTTGTCAATTTCTTTCTTAGGTTTTTGCATTCTTCATCMAACCATTTGTCATTATTGTTAATTTTCTTTTGTGGTCTGCTTGACATTTTTTGATTTGATAGGGAAGCTGAGAGGTTGTTGTTGCATAATAGTTKTTTTGGTAGGTTTCCACTCTTTCTCTCTGTCTCTCTCTGTAATGCAGACTAATGCCTGGGGCTATGTGTGTCTCCTTTTCTACTGTGAGGGCAGAGAACGTAACAGCCTGGCAGAACGTAATCCCAGGGTGGCCCTTTAGCTCCTTGACATTTATCTGAGGGCCGTTAGTTGGTCAACAGCTGTGTTCTCTCTTCTGTTCTGTTCCCAGATGTCCTGATCTGAAACCTGCTCGGAGTCTCTGGCTCTATCTCTTATGTCTTCTCCTGTGTGTTTGTCTCTCTCTGTCTCTGCATCTTTGTCTTTCATTTCTGTCTCCCTCCCTCTCTCCACCCACCCCCATCTCCCTCCAACTCAGAGGGAGCAGTAGAGGTAAAGCAGTGTTACATTGCTCTTTTAAAGCTGTTCAGTTGTAAATCTTTGCTCTAAAAGCTGCGTGCAGTACTCGCTAGGGAAGACTGAGCGAGTCTCTCTGGAGAGTTTCTCTCCATGGGGCATATGGTTGCGTGGGGGGCCTGGGCGCCCAGGCAGAGAGTCAGGCAGGCAGGCAGGGAGGGAGGAAAGAGAGGTGGGCAGGCAGGCAGCGAGGCAAAGCCAAGTACTACCACCCCCATACAGAAAAACAAGAGCCTTAATACAGCTGTCTTGTCACATTTCTTGGGCCAGACTGATTCGTATACTGCTATGTTTCTGCAACACATTCTGCTGATAACCACTGTTGTATATTTCTTGTATATCAGTGCCTTCATCTACTTCATCTACTGCACCTATATCTACTGCACCTATATCTACTGCACCTATATCTACTGTTCCTATATCTACTGCACCTATATCTACTGCTCCTATATCTACAGCTCCTATATCTACAGCTCCTATATCTACTGCTCCTATATCTACAGCTCCTATATCTACAGCTCCTATATCTACAGCTCCTATATCTACTGCTCCTATATCTACAGCTCCTATATCTACTGCTCCTATATCTACTGCTCCTATATCTACTGCTCCTATATCTACAGCTCCTATATCTACAGCTCCTATATCTACTGCTCCTATATCTACTGCTGCTATGGGTAAACTGTGGCTGATGATGTTTGGATGTTTGAATCAATGATAATTACCTCCGCATGGGTTTTTTGATTGTGAAAACACACACGTACAGTGACACACGCACGCAGTCACGCACACATACACATACAGTTGAAGTAGGAAGTTTACATACATTTACATACACTCCACAAATTTCTTGTTAACAAACTATAGTTTTGGCAAGTCGGTTAGGACATCTACTTTGTGCATGACACAAGTAGTTTTTACAGCAATTGTTTACAGACAGATAATTTCACTTATAAYTCACTGTATCACAATTCCAGTGGGTCAGAAGTTTACATACACTAAGTTGACTGTGCCTTTAAACAGCTTGGAAAATTCCAGAAAAGTATGTCATGGCTTTTGATAGGCTAATGTGAGGCTAATTGACATCATTTGAGTCAATTGGAGGTGTACCTGTGGATGTATTTCAAGGCCTACCTTCAAAAACCGCAGTGCCTCTTTCTTGACATCATGGAAAAATCTAAATAAATCAGCCAAAAATGTTAACTCTCCACATCTGGTCTATCCTTGAGAGCAAATTCCAAAATGCCTAAAGACTACCATGTTCATCTGTACAAACAATGTACCGCAAGTATAAACACCATGGGACCACGCAGCCGTCATACGCTCAGGAAGGAGACGCGTTCTGTCTCCTAGAGATGAACGTACTTTGGTGCGAAAAGTGCAAATCAATCCCAGAACAACAGCAAAGACCTGTGTGAAGATGCTGAGGAAACAAGTTACCAAAATATCTATATAACCACAGTAAAACGAGTCCTATATCGACATAACCTGAAAAGCGCTCAAGCAAGGAAAAAAGCCACTGCTCCAAAACCGCCAATAGAAAAGCCAGACCAGTCAGTCACACTGCAATGAAGTCTGGCAAGAGTCACAGAACCTCAGCTGCGATCTTCCTCAGTAGGCGAGATGATCGATCCCTGCTCTTTCTCCCAGCTCTCCAACGATCTGCTCCTGCTCCGCATCAGATGACACCAGCTTGTACACCCCACACCTAACAGGCATGAACGTAGGCTGGGGAAAAAAAAGATTGCTAAACCTGAATAAGGTTACCGTTACGCCAACAATACGAGGATAAAAACAAACAAAAGAATAACAAAAAAATGACACAGACTAATGACGCCATTCTCAGGAAATTAAAAGGTAAGAAATAGATGTAGATATCCCCAACCAAGAATAAGCTTGTTTTACTACCATTGTTAGGGGCTAAAACCCAATCATTATTGTACCCAAAAAATGTCAAAATAATTCTATGACTAAATGTTACATGAAATAGTAATAAGATTTGAAATCATCAAAACCGAACACACACCCATTTTTAATATGTATTACAATAACTGACAAATCCAGAGTATTTTAAACATCACAATACAAATCAATATAATAAACAAAAAAATGAACAAAGATTACGAAAGGGGGGAGGGCACCTTACCATCGGCGTGGGGGGGCGGGCGGGGGCGATGCGGGGCGGGGCGCGAGACTGGATGGCAGTGTTGGAAAAAAGAGTCTCTCAACAAAAAGCCACATCCCTGTGCGAACCGCCGCCTTACGGACTTTCGACAAGAACTCTCCAAGCCTGAGGCAAACAGACTGCAGTACAGGGCTGGCAGCTTTAATCCCGTTTTCCAGAACCAGAAGAAATTGACAAGGTCCTCGAAGCTCTTGTATCAGACCCTTTGGTGGCTGACAAAATCAATTATTCTGTGCCACAGGTAGAGCAGCAAGATTATTGGCACCCATCTGCCATCTTGACAGGCTGGCACACACTTCTCCCTACACACCTCCCAGTTCTTTTCTGAAAGACATGAGCCTTAGAAAAACACCCAAATGTCTTCATCCATCTCTGCCCCACATGAATCCCCCCTGGTAACCGTGAGCGGACCCCGCTGAAGCTGACCTGCCCCAACAGCCGCTTCACCTCTATTCCCCAATTGACATCTAGCCTGAGGGAGCCCCCTCATACACCCTTTAAACATGTGAGCAGAACCTTAACATCTTCACCCCCTTGTAATAAAAACTTCACGTCATCTGCATACGCAACAGTGCTTATCTGGGACCCTTCATTACACCTGGCACAGAGAAACCAAGTAAGCTTCGCTCTTAAAAAACAAAGCATTCGCTTCAATCGCCAGACTATATAACTGCCCTGTGAAATTGGGCATCCCGTGCCTATGGCCCCTTGGACCAGGGAAGCGGCAACTCAAACCACCCCCCACCTTCCACCATACACGAGCCGCACGCATAACAGTAAATTCATCCAAGACAAAAAAAACATCCCCAAACCCAAAGGCTTTCATTGTTTTAAACAGGTACTGGTGGTCCACACGATCAAAAGCCTTCTCCTGCTCCAAAGAAAGTAAACCCACATTTACATCAGACAGTTTACAAATGTCTAAAACATCTCTTATCAGAAACAAGTTGTCAACAATAGAGCGATCAGGTACACAGTAGGACTGGTCCTTGTGGACCAACAATCCCAGATACTCTTTCAACCTGTTTGAGAGACATTTAGAAACAATTTTGTATTCTGCGCACAGCAAAGCAACAGGTCTCCAATTTTTTATGAGAGTCAAATCCCCCTTTTTTTGGCAACAGTGAAAGCACCGCACGTTGACAGGATACAGGAAGAGAACCCTCATGAAAAGATTCACACACCACATCATAAAAATCCTCCCCAATAGACCCCCAAAAGTGCTTATAAAACTCAGATGGTAAACCATCAATGCCAGGGGCTCGGCCTGTTGAGAGCTGCATAACTGCTGTGGACAGCTCTTGCAGTGTAATGTCAGAGTCCAATGCRACTCTCTGCTCAGGTCCCAATTGAGGAAGACCGTGTAACAACTGTTCAGTCCACAGAGAGTCACAATCCTCCGCCTTATAGAGGGCAGAGTAGAAATCCACGGCATGTTGACGCATTTCACTGTCATCCGTGGTCACCTTCCCATCAGGGAGACGAAGGCAGACCATCTGTTTACGTTGCAATGTCGACTGTCCTAGGTTTWARAAAAAGCACTAGGAGCATCCATATCCTTGAGGGAAGCGAAACGAGACCTAATCAAGGCACCCTTCACTCTTTCATGCAGAAACGACCTCAGTTCATGTCTCTTGTCCTGTAAGTTCATGACTAGTCCAGGGTCGTTCTGAGTGAGCAGCTTCAATTCAATAGATTTTATGTCCTGTTCAAGGGCCTTGATAGTCTCTTTAACTTCAATTCGAGACAGAGCAGTATACTGTTGACAAAAYAATCGTATTTGGGCCTTCCCAACCTCCCACCATTGTCTCAAGGACTCAAMATTCCCTTTTGTAACCCTCCATTTTCCCCAAAACAACAAAAACCTTTCACAAAACATGACATCATGTAACAATTTAACATTAAAATACCAGTAAGGTGATGACCTTCGTGGACAGGACAAGTGAATATCAACAGTAACAATATGATGATCAGAGAAACCCACAGGAGTAATGYCACACCTTCCAACCCTACTACAGTTTTGATCAGATACATACAACCTGTCTAACCTTCCAACCCTACTACAGTATTGATCAGATACGTACAACCTGTCTAACCTTCCAACCCTACTACAGTATTGATCAGATACGTACAACCTGTCTAACCTTCCAACCCTACTACAGTATT
>NW_019944675.1:55485-64529 GCF_002910315.2 Salvelinus sp. IW2-2015
TAGTGGGCATCTCCTCCACTACCTGGGAGATTAGCTCCACATGAACCCCCTCCTGTACCCCATTACTCATAGTGGGCATCTCCTCCACTACCTGGGAGACTAGCTCCACATGAACCCCCTCCTGTACCCCAGCACTCGTACTGGGCACATCCTCACCAGTCTGAGGAACTGGCTCTTCAGATCCATCCTTACCTTCTACAACAATATTTTTCTGCTGCATAACATTTCCCTCTAATACAAGTTGTAACTCCGTGCCCTCAACACGGATAACTTGTTCCTCAGCAACAGGTGCTTGTGGCTGCTCAACCACTGTCGGCCCACCTCTCCCTACATCAGTGGGCCCAGGCGTTACGATGACCACCTGCGCCCCTCCCTCTGCCTTCTCCCTTTTTGGGCAAGCATGTCGCTTATGACCAACATCCCCACACTCAAAACACCGTTGACTACCCGTACTAGCATAAGCCATATACAGTCTATTGTCATASTTGACTTTAAACGATAWCTCTAAAGTCTGCTCCGGTGAGTCCARAAACATAAACACCTGTCGCCGAAACGACATAACCTGTTTCAACGCCGGGYGTTTGCAACCCAAYGGKACAAYCTTAAYTGAACTTGCAAACTTCCCAAAGCGCAATAACTCGCGCTCCAATAGCTCATTTGGAATAAGCGGCGGTACATTTGAAATCGTTACCCTTGTTGACGGAGAAAAAAGCGGCGTAACTTGAATAAACATTCCTTTAAGAAGTACGCCATGCTCAACCATACGATCTACAAGACGCTCTTCTTTAAGAAGTACTCCATGCTCAACCATACGATCTACAAGACGCTCTTCTTTAAGAAATACCACCACCGCTTTATTCATCCGTGACGCATAAGCAACATTCTCATATCCTACCTTCTCTCCTACGGCGACCAGAAACTCCTCCACCGTGACAGTAGCTTCAGTAACACACCTAAAGCCGTGACGAAGTGACAGGGACGGCATCCCCATTCGGGCTGCCATCCCCGCCAAAATCTGGGTATTCGATAAACGAAAACAAAATACTTAATTCACCACAAACAAAAATAAAATAATAAACCTTAATATGCACAGAAGAAAAACAAAGAATGCACAGAAAAAATTAAAACCGAAAGAAAGTTCTAATATCTAACTCTACACAACACACGCACTCCTTCGCTCATACAATTCCCAGCATGCACCAAAACAATCCCAAGCATGCAGAGAGAGAGAGAGAGGAGAGAGATGAGAGAGAAGAGAAAGAAGAGAAGAGAGAGAGAAGAGAGAGAGAGAGAGAGGAGAGCGAGAGAGCAAAAGAGAGAGAAGAGAAGAGAGACGAGAGAAGCGAGAGAGAGAGATCGATCATTCTGTCTCTACAAACACCACCTGAGGGATTCCGTTCAAAAGCAAGCCAACAAGGGTGTGTGGTTTATGTAGCTAGTTATATATTATGACGATTGGCCTGTCAGGGGATCTAATGATTAGTTAGAATAACCTAATGTGTGACCTTTAACCCTACTGGTGTTGAGATGTGACCTTAACCCTACTGGTGTTGAGATGTGAACCTTTAAACCCTAACTGTGTTCGAGATGTGGACTCCTACTGGTGAGAGTGACTTACCTACTGGTGTTGAGTATAGTGACCTTCTAACCTCTGCGTGTGTTGAGATGTGACCTTTAACCCAGCCTGGTGTATGAGATGTAGACCTTAACCCTACTGGTGTTGAGATGTGACCTTTACCTTAGTTACTACATTAACCTACTGTGTTGATTGATTTAGAACTGTGTGGATTTCCTTTAACCTACTGTTGACCTTACCTTGGGTTTTGACGATGGATGACGCTTTACCTACTTTGTTGTGGGCTTGTAGATGTGGGTCTCTGTCTTTAATTCTGGGTTCGTTTGGATGGTGACATTTACCCTACTGGTGTTAGATGTGACTTTAACCCTACTTGTGTTAATGTGATCCCTACTTTTGATGTGACTAACCTCTGACTGTGTTGAGAACTGTGCCTTTAACCCTATGGTAGTGTGTAACATGTTGTGCATGTGCCTAATCCGTACTCTCCGTTGAGAGTTTTAGACTACCTACATTGGTGTGGATTGACTATACCACGTTGAATGTGACCTCCTACCTTGTAATGACCACCCTACTGTGAGTTGTAGGGGCCCTATGTTGAGATGTGTTACCACTTGTTTGAAGTGCCGAACCCACGGTTGTGGTTCACTGGTGTGAGATGTGCCCTTAAAACTTCTCTACGAGTCACCAAAACCTGATCCGGTAGCAGCCCCACCCACCACCACCACTGAGTAGCATAAGCTAGGCATAAGCGTCCAATAACTTGTAGCATCTAAATACGTCATAATCACAAGTCTAAGACACCAGTATAAGATACAGGTCTTGTGAATAAAGCCACGCTTTCACGATTTTTAAAATGTTTTACAGGGAAGACACAATAGTAATCTAATTAGCTAACCACGTTAGCAAAGCACACGATATTGTATACTCCCAACAACCTTTTCCTGCGTCAGTAGCTACACTAATTCGAGAAATAAAAAATATATATAGCACATCAACCAGAAACAACTTCTGTAAGATGGACAGTCTGATAAATATTTATGGAATGCATAGTTTTTTTTTTAAATGTTGCATTTTTCAGTATAAATCAAGTTCTACATTGCAGCTGCAATTGAAAGGTGCCGACGCAAGCCAGACACAATAGCAGAGACCAACGTTCATATACTAATTACTAATTTTTAAACATTTCAGAAAAATAACAGCGTACAGACGGCTTTAATCACCCTCCCTATACATAATTTAAGTTCAATCCGAGAGCTCACATATTAATTATGATTTTTCACGCGCATCCCCCACCCCCACCTCCCTCCCCATCACCCGCCTCACCTCAGCCCTATATCGCCACCCACCCCCCCCCACCCGCCCACCTCCCCCCCCCGCCCCCCCAAAACGACACGTAACAAACCCCACCCCCCCCCCCACCCATCACCCCCCCCAACCCACCCTAGTGCGGCCCCCCATAGCTAAGCTAGTCTTGAGGACTTGGAGGGTACACGCTCCTTTTTCCTCTCTGGTTGCAGAAATGACATGTTTAAGATAACAGGAGAGCATGCCGCGCAGTCACACCGCAATCATTAAACAAAACACAAAGAATCATGCGAACAGACCAAATAGGAGCATGAACATGACATTTTAAAACTCAACAATATCAGCTACCACCCTGTCACATCCTGCCCACTAAAAAAAAAATGGTCCACATTGCTAATATCAAAACACACATATCTTGAAAAGAAAGCTTCTCGTTTTCTTGAAGTCAACAGCAGCTCTGTCAGTTTGTCCTATAGGGATAGGAACTGCCTACAAGTCCAGAAGCGGAAGAGAACATACTCAACCCTTTCATTTTTTCGTTTCATAGACAGTACATCAATTAACTAATTTATACCCAGACCCGAGGAGCCACTCCTTGAGAAGAGACCCAGAACTGGACCATTGTCCCCCAAGGGTAAATTTTAAGGTACAAGTAATCCCTGATTAGTGTTTTTTTTAATTGTTCTATTTTTTAATCACATCTACTTGGTTTCCATCGAGCCGTTACCATTGTCCATTACTAATACCATTTACTTATAATCTAGATTTGTAATATCATTATTCAGAATCCTACTGATTTAGCATTGCGTATAATTGAAAGCCCAACATCTGGTGAATCCAAACAATATTTTAGATTTATGAAATGTTTTATAACGAAAAACCAAAATGTAGCGCTAAATTACGCATAGCTATACCAGCAGATTCGGCTAGGCCCACGCCATTCACATGCACAACAGATATGATATAACATCGTAAATTGGTCTTACTATGGCTGATCTTCACAGAATGTTGATCAAAGTGTCCTTTGTCAAGATGAGTCGTTGGTTCAGTTCAGAATTGTTCCTTGCCCACCCATTTAGCACAGCGGTAACCGGTCGAGGGCACGGATCTCAAACGTAAAGACAACGGAACACCACAAAACTCCCGAAAAAAATCAAATAATCTGATTAAACTATATTGAAAAAACATACATTACAGATGATATGGTCACATGTATCAAACAAAATTCGACACGGAGATAGTTTGCAACATAACGCCAGCAAAACTACACAAACGCAGCTCAAATTTGAGCAATTCAGCAAACGGAAGTTGTCGGTCACGCCAAAGAAATGGGTCCTATTTCACGTCAGTCCCAGATAAACAAAGAATTTCTCCTCTACGTCCTCTTGACAACCAGGAGGAAGGCAAATGAAGTGTGTTTCTGGTCATAGGGGGCACGACCATATATAAAGGCAGAGCTTTGAAGCCAGCATAACACATCTTGATTTTATGTTCTTGGTCATGGAAAGTGCTGTGGAATTGACTTCTGTAATCACTCAGAGACAAAATTGAAACGGTTTTAGAAACTAGGATTTTTTTCTTTCCAATTGGGTATTTATTTAGAGCTATAGTAAGAGCAATAATTGAATAAGAGGCAGTTTAATCTGTAGAGCAAATTATGCTAATGCGAAAATAGCACCCCCTGTATTCTCAAGAGGTTTTTTACCCTAGTGGTGTTGAGATGTGACCTTTAACCCTACTGGTGTTGAGATTGTGACCTTTAACCATACCGTTGTTGCATGTGACCTTTAACCCTACTGTGTTGAGATGTGACCTTAACACTACTTGTGTTAGATTGACCTTTAACCCTACTGGTTGATTGACCTTTAACCCTACTGGTGTTGAGATGAAACTTTAACCCTACTTGTGTTGAGATGTACCTTTAACCCTACTTGGTTGAGATGTGCCCTTTAACCCTAGTGGTGTGAGATGTGACTTTACCCTACTGGTGTTGAGATGTGACTGTAAAGACCCTCTGGTGATGTTGTCATTGGATCACTGCTGCTAGCTGAGAACCACCACACGGCAGCTAGCCTACACACAGAGGAACTGGATGGAGTCTAGAGAAGAAAAACACAACTACACAACTACCATACTGAATCATTATGTAAAAATAATCTAGCCTCCATTATGTGACACTTGCTTTGAACATTGCTCATTTGCAACTTAAGTCAGTGCTCATCTAAGCACTCAGTATCAGACATAAATTAACATAGTCCTTCATGCATTAATGCAGTAGGATGAACATACTTTTATGCCTTTGTTTGGTGGTGCGTGTTCCCTCTTCAATGATTATGCAAGGGAGAAACAGCCCCTATTGCTTGCCTTTGGCTCTGTAAAATATCTCTTGTTCCTGTGGTTCAGAGGGTGAATTGGCTGTTTTACACACATCCAGCAAGGTGATTGTTTGTCGTACTACGTGTGTGTGAGCTAGAGCCCGTGAGTAAACCTTGTGGAAGACTCGGGCTGAAAAGACTTGCTGCTGGGTTTTAGCTGTTCAATGTTGCACCTCACAATTATACTGTTATTGATCTGCGTTTGTTGCTACCAGCCACAGACACACAAGGGAGACACACAGAAGACACACAGAAGAGACACACAGAGAGACACACAGAGAGGAACACACAGGGAGACACACAGAGAGGACACACAGAGAGACACACAGAGGGACACATAGAGGGACACATAGAGGGACACACAGAGGGACACACAGAGGGACACACAGAGACACACAGAGAGACACACAGAGGGACACACAGAGGGACACACAGAGAGACACACAGAGGGACACACAGAGGGACACACAGATACAGATCATGGACTTTGTATAGGATACTTATGGAACAATGTCGAAACACGTTTTCATGAACACACACATACACACATACTATGACAGATGACAGATGAGACACAATATTGGTTATATACTATTAACATAGTTCATTAAAAGCTAGCACGGCATCCAGCCTGCATTGAGAGAGTGTGATTCATGAGAGCACGGATACAGATCATAAGTAACCTATAGAGAACAGCATTATCCCCATATCCTGTTCTCTAGTCCCCATATCCTGTTCTCTAGTCCCCATATCCTGTTCTCTAGTCCCAATATCCTGTTCTCTAGTCCCCATATCCTGTTCTCTAGTCCCCATATCCTGTCCTCTAGTCTGCTCTCTATCTGTTAACATTTTTCCCAAATGGCACCCTATTCTCTATGTAGTGCACTACTTTATGGGCTCTGGGCGATAGTAGTTCACTATGAAGGGAAAAGGGTGTAATCTGGGAAGCAGTCATCTGTTAACATTTGTCTTCCCTAATGTGGGAGACTTATTAGAAATGACCCATGATGTATGGCTGGCCTGGAACCTAAAAACGCCCAATCAGCTGCCTCGCTCCTGCTGGACCAACGCTTCTCAGAGCGGTCTGAACTTTCAGTACGCATGGAAAGTAATGGCACGCAAGTCCCCAGAGTGTGTGTGTGAATGGTTTGTGTTCCGTTAGTATGTGTTTCCAGGCATGACTAAGATGTATGAGTATGCAGACCACAGCACAGACACATCAGACACAGTCCATAGTACGGTTACAGTAATGTATGTGTTTGTTGGATTAGACTTAGAATAATAGCTATGACAACTTTAATAATTAGAATATGAATAATAATAAGGATCATAATATAGTAATACTCTATAATGGCATTTTGTTCTGGAGCCTGCTATAGTCCAGTACTCCACTGTTCTCTTTACTCTATAGTCCAGTACTCCACTGTTCTCTTTACTCTATAGTCCAGTACTCCACTGTTCTCTTTACTCTATAGTCCAGTAACTCCACTTGTTCTCTTTACTCTATAGTCCAGTACTCCACTGTTCTCTTTATAGTCAGTACTCCACTGTTTCTCTTACTCTATATAGTGCAGTTACTCCACTTGTTTCTATAGTCCAGTACTCCACTGTATCTTTACTCTATAGTCAGTATCCACTGTTCTCTTTACTCTATGTCAGTACTCCACTGTTTCTTTACTTATAATCCAGTATCACTGTTTTCTTACTCTAAATCCAGTACTCCACTGTTCTCTTTACTCTATAGTCCAGTACTCCACTGTTCTCTTTACTTTATAGTCCAGTACTCCACTGTTCTCTTTTCTTATAGGTCCAGTACTCCACTGTCTCTTTACTTATAGTCCAGTACTCCACTGTTCTTTTACTCTATAGTCCAGTACTCCACTGTTCTCTTTACTCTATAGTCCAGTACTCCACTGTTCTCTATAGTCCAGTACTCCACTGTTCTCTTTACTCTATAGTCCAGTACTCCACTGTTTCTCTATAATCCAGTACTCCACTGTTCCCTTTACTCTATAGTCCAGTACTCCACTGTTCTCTTTACTTTAATAGTCCAGTACTCCACTGTTCTCTTTACTCTATAGTCCAGTACTCCACTGTTCTCTTTATTTATAGTCCAGTACTCCACTGTTCTTTTACTCTATAGTCCAGTACTCCACTGTTCTCTTTACTCTATATTAGTACTCCACTGTTTTTTACTCTATAGTCCAGTACTCCACTGTTTCTCTATAGTCCAGTACTCCACTGTTCTCTTTACTCTATAGTCCAGTACTCCACTGTTCTCTTTACTTATAGTCCAGTACTCCACTGTTCTCTTTACTCTATAGTCCAGTAATCGCCACTGTTCTTCTTACTCTATAGTCCAGTACTCCACTGTTCTCTTTACTATATAGTATAATACTCTATGTTCTCTTTACTATATGGTATACTACTCCACGTCTTCCTTATATAATATGTATAATACTCTGCTGTTCTCTTTACTATATAGTATACTACTTTACTGTTTCTCTTTACTTATAGTATAATACTCCACTGTTCTCTTTATCTATGGTATAATACTCACTGTTTCTCTTTACTATATAGTATACTACTTTACTGTTCTCTTGTACTATATAGTATAATACTCCTGTTGTCCTTTACTATATAGTATAGTACTCACTGTTCTCTTACTATATAGTATAGTATACTCCACTGTTCTCTTCTATATAGTATAATACTCCACTGTTCTCTTTTACTATATAGTATAATACTCCACTGTTCTTTACTATATAGTAAATACTCCACTGTTTCTTTACTATATAGTATAATACTCCACTGTTCCTTCTACTCTATAGTCCATACTCCACTGTTCTTTACTTATATGCCAGTACTCCACTGTTCTCTTTACTTCTATAGTCCAGTACTCCACTGTTCTCTTTACTCTATAGTCCAGTACTCTCACTGTTCTCTTTACTTTATAGTCAGTACTCCACTGTTCTCTTTACTATAGTCCAGTACTCCACTGTTCTCTTACTCTATAGTTCCATGTATCCACTGTTCTCTTTACTCTATAGTCAGTACTCCATGTTTCTCTTTACTCTATAGTCCAGTACTTCTCACTGTCATACTCTTTTCTCTTTATAGTCCAGTACTCCACTGTTCTCTTTACTCTATAGTCCAGTACTCCACTGTTCTCTTTTACTCTATAGTCAGTACTCCACTGTTTCTTACTCTATAGTCCAGTACTCATGCACTTGTTCGCTTACTCTATAGTCCAGTACTCACTGTTCTCTATAGATCCAGTACTCACTGTTCTCTTTTACTCTATAGTCCAGTACTCCACTTTCTCTATAATCCAGTACTCCCACTGTTCCCTTTACTCTATAGTCCAGTACTCCACTGTTCTCTTTACTTTATAGTCCAGTACTTCCACTGTTCTTTACTCTATAGTCCAGTACTCCACTGTTCTCTTTTACTTTATAGTCCAGTACTCCACTGTTTCTCTTTATCTCTATAGTCCAGTACTCCACTGTTCTCGTTTACTCTATGTCCAGTCTCACTGTTCTCTTTACTCTATAGTCCGTACTCCACTGTTCTCTATAGTCCAGTACTCCACTGTTCTCTTTACTCTATAGTCCAGTACTCCACTGTTCTCTTTACTCTATAGTCCAGTACTCCACTGTTCTTTTATCTATAGTCCAGTACTCCATGTTCTCTTACTTATAATCCAGTACTCTGCTCTTCTCTTACTTCTATAGTTCCAGTACCGACTGTTCTCTTTACTCTATGGTATAGCTACTTCTGGCTGT
>NW_019944676.1:0-15879 GCF_002910315.2 Salvelinus sp. IW2-2015
ATACAATACAATACAATATAATACAATACTATACAATACAATACACAATACAATACAACACAATACAATACACAATACTATACAATATAATTCAATACAATACACACTACAATACAATACAACACAATACAACACAATATGTTACAATGTAATACACAATACTATACAATATAATTCAATACAATATAATACAATACAATACACACTACAATACAATACAATACAATATAATACGAAACCATATAATACAATACAACACAATATACAATACACAATGTAATACAGTACACAATACACTACAATATACACCTCCTTGAAGACATGATGGTATGTTTAGAATATACCAATCTGGTAACTATTACCTTGAAGCCAGCGTGTACACTACAGCACTTATAAACATGTATAAGTTGTAATACTTTAGCTCGTCGTTATTCCGTTCGAGACTTAACGTCGCCGGCGAATAACTCGGCGTTACGTTGTAGCGTAGTCAAGGCGATTAGAACGGCTGAAGGACAACTTACCCATGGCGTCCATCTTTGCTTGGATGTAGGTCTTCACTAGGTTGTTGAGAGTGTTCATGTGTGCCTGTCACCGGTCCACATCGGATACCTGCAACATGACTTACACACACAGTTATGCAAGTACTGAACGGTTATTGGCGTGGACTCACTAGTCACTGCTACAGTACCTGGGGCCTTATTTATCATGTTCTGTTATAATCTCCGCCCGGCACAGCCAGAAGAGGACTGGCCCACCCCCTCAGAGCCCGGTTCCTCTCTAGGTTTCTTCCTAGGTTCCAGGCATTTCTAGGGAGTTTTTCCTAGCCACCGTGCTTGTACACCTGCATTGCTTGCTGTTTGGGGTTTTAGGCTGGGTTTCTGTATAGGTACTTTGTGACATCGGCTGATGTAGAAAAGTTTTTTTTAAATACATTTGATTGATTGATTGATCAAAGGAGCGTGCGCACAAAAAAAAATACTTTAATCCTGTGCACGTGACAGTTTTCCCACAAAAGTTGTTATCATTTTGAACGTGACGGTGAAGAGTATCTCCACACACACAGGTCAGACCACGTAGACACACAACTTCAATTGAATTGTACCCCTATTTAGGTGAATTATCCTCCTTACACATACAGCTCTGTTGCTAGGCAGAACTTTACTGATATCGGTTCTTCGTCCTCCCTCTGACCTCAGACCCCAATTCCTCACTCCTCCCCAACTCACGGCTGTCCTGTTGACTTGTACCAGACTGCGGTCCTTCTCCTTCCCATAGGATCCCTGATGTCTAACAATTACATATTCGGACAGAATGTAAACGTATCTACATTCCCCTCTCTCCCTCAGTGACATGAATAAGGATATTTCATATTTTCAAGTTTAGAGATCAATTGAATTGCCAGCAAATATTGTTATTTTGGGTGGAAATGGAAGTGTTTGATGCTACGGGAATTATAATAAAGGTAGGAAAATACATTAATTGAAATGTTAGGCCTGATGATAAAACAGATGCATTTTACCGTTGGTAACAAGATCGCATAGCAGTGTACCGTTTAACATGTTTCCTCTCCTTGTATTATATACTGTAGGTCTGAATCCGGTTCATATTGGAGGACATGTCTCTCCTTGTATTATATACTGTAGGTCTGAATCCGGTTACTCTCGGAGCGGCGCCTGTTCGCATTGACTCCCTCTCGCTCTCTCGGCCAGGTAATTTACTATATTACTGTATCGGCTGAATCTATCAATGCAGGACATGACTGGTTTATCACTGCTACACAACAAATATTTAGCACTACCATTATCAATCCCTCATTCAATAGCCAGCCTCGTGCAACGCCTTGTGACATAGATGCAACGCTGTCCATTGCTCTCTACTTTAAAATTATTTCACAGTAGTTCTCTCAGAGTATGTACACGTATTGCTGTTGTCGTGATAGGAGCCCACTCGAGCCTCATCTAGGCGGAGATAGAAACAGCAGATCATCTATTTTGATCGATGGTTCTCGACTTTCTAGAACTTGAAATATGACCACTATCCTCATTCAGGTCACCGAGGGAGACAGGGGAATCGTAGATACGTTTACATCTCTGTCAGTACTTGCTCCATTGTTAGACATCAGGGATTATGAGGAGACAAGAAAGGACCGCGTCTGGTACAAGGTCGACAGGGAGCCGTGAGTGGAGAAGGGACGTGAGTGACTTGCGAGGTTGACGTCAAGCGGTCAGATGCTGAGAACGATATCACGTAACAAGTTTCTGCTAGCAACCGAGCTGTATTGGCTGTTAGGATGTGTAAAAAGGAGGGAATTCACCTAATATGCCGGATTTATACTATTGCGTGGTGCGGAACATGTTTTGTCTGTTTCCAGCCTAGCACTTGACCTTAACTAATCGGTCCGTAGTTTTTACATCGGCTTAATTTAGACCTGAACGCCTGTGAATTCAAAACACTGAACACAATGTGTCTTCTATGCCTGTAGTATTGAGGAATATTTTCAATAGTTTGAAGGACAATTCCTATCTCGCAGGAAGGACAATCACTATCTCGGCAGGGGAAGGACCATCATCTCGCAGGAAGGAACATCAATCTCGCAGGAGGACAATCTATCTCGCAGGAAGGACAATATATCTCGGCCAGGAAGGACATGATCATCCGCAGGAAGGCAGGATCCATTCGCATAGCGAGGACAAATCAATGCTCGCAGCGCAAACGCGCGACCGACTCAATTCACAGTGAAGACATCAATCTACAGGACAAGACACAATGCATCTAGCGGCAAGGACATCAATCTCACAGGAAGAACAATCTCTCGCACGGAAGAAATCTTCTATCACGCGGAAGACAATCTATCTCGCAGGAAGGACCATCTCTATCAGCAGGAGGACAATCATCTCGCAGGAAGGGCAATCAATCTCGCGAAGGACAATTAATTCTCGCAGGTCAAAGTGACAAGTCCAAATCGCGCCAGGAACGGACAATTAATCTGCGGAAGCGCCATCAAGCTACGCAGGCAATCATTCGCAGGAAGGACAATCAATCTCGCAGGAAGAACAATCAATCTCGCAGGAAGAACAATCAATCTCGCAGGAAGAACAATCAATCTTACAGAATGTGCAGCTATTGTTTGACACTTGCTGTGTATTTTATTGTTTGAAAAACAATACTGCTAAAGATTTAAAACATTCTGCCCACATCTCTACAGAAATGTGATCAAATTTGCCATTGCGCTTTCTTGTAGAAACTATCATGGCCCAGTTCCAACATCTCCAAATCGCACAGCAAACGAGCGCAAAAAAATATATAGTACGGCTCTGATTTATCAAGGAGAACATACAGATCCTAGAATCTCTTGTTGCGGTCCAAACACTTTAAAAGACACACCCTATCCCCTCAGCCCTCAAATTAAGTGTACACTTCTGATGACGTATCATGACGTCTGATGAGTTGACACTTGCAGGGCAAGGGGGCGAGGGAAGAATGAATACATTTTAAATGGACCCCTCTTGCCCGGAAAATGTGTCACTCGTTCATCCCACGGTTATGTTGTCAGTCATCATGAAACTGTTGTGTGTGCTTTATACGCACTACAGTCAATTATGATTGTATTTCATATCTTGGCTGGAAGACAACGCCTCCGCAGACATTGAATGTTAGCCATCCTACTACAGCAGGTAAATCGACAATTACAATGTACGAGTGTGATGTCAAGGGAAAGTTATGTGAACAAGTTAACGTTTCCAAAAGCCAACCAAACAAAAACATATTTACTTTCATGAGACGTGTTTGTGCCGTCACGTGCATTAGTAGCACCATTTCTAACTTATTTAATTTTTTTTTTTTTTTTTTACTTACACTTTTATGTTGACTTCTCCATATTAATGTTGGTTTTACTTGTCGTAGAGGGATGTACAATCATCGCGAATTAGAACTATGGGTCGGTTCAGGCCCCCGGGGTGAACAGAATTCTACACTCGCAAACTCGATCAAAAAAGCGAGAGCTGAGGGGCTTACGTTGCCAACTTCTCTTGCTTGGCTAATCATTTGGACTAATGACAAAGATGGCCGCCGGGATTTCCCCCAAGGGCACAAAGCGAGGCTAAGTGGAGGAGGATGTGTCTTTGATGCGTTTGAAACACAACCTGTATGCGCGGCATAATTTTTCTAAGAAATGTATGCACAGGTGATAAAATGAGGCCTCTCTGATCTGGCACTAGCTGCAATACAATCTCAACACACAATTTATGTGTCTCTCAACACATTCGCCTAACTTGTATTGCAGCCTGGTTGCCTTGATTTTTATAAGTTAACTCAACTTCAACAAACATAAATGTACAATGGGTGTGTGTATGTGCGTGTGTTTACTTTATATTTGTAAATGCAGTCATACTTATAGCACATTCATGATCTAATCTGTAATTTCATTATGTTCATTATCTATTCTGTATATCAATATTGTTCATGATCTATCTGTATATCCTATTGTTTATTATTATTCTGTATTTCATATTGTTCATGATCTATTCTGTATATCCTATTGTTATTATCTATTCTGTATTTCATATTGTTTCATTATCTATTCTGTAATCATATTGGGTCATTATTTATTATGTATATCTATTGTTTTATTATCTATTCTGTATTTATATTGTTTACATAATACCTCTTCTTTTACTTTATATTTTTTATTTGACTCTTTAGTGTGGTTATTGTTATACTACAATGTTGAGTGTTGTTGTTATTTACAATGTTGAGTGTTATTGTTATTCTGCAATGTTGAGTGGTATTGTTTATTACTGCAATGTTGAAGTGTTATTGTTTATCTGCAATGTTGAGTGTTATTGTTATTCTGCAATGTTGGTGTTATTTGCAATGTTGAGTGTTATTGTTATTCTGCAATGTTGAGTGTTATTGTTATTCTGCAATGCTGAGTGTGTTATTGTTATTCTGCAATGTTGAGTGTTTATTGTTATTTCTGCAAATGTTGAGTGGTATTGGTATTCTGCAATGTTGAGTGTTTTTGTATTCTGCAATGCTTGAGTGGTATTGTTTATTACGCAATGTTGAGGTGTTTTTGTTATTACGCAATGTTGAGTGTTATTGTTATTCTGCAATGTTGATGGTATTGTTATTACGCAATGGTTGAGTGTTATTTTATTCTGCATGTTGAGTGTTATTATCGCAATGTTGAGTGTTATTGTTATTCTGCAATGTTGATGTTATTTGGTTATTACAATGTTGAGTGTTATTGTTATTCTGCAATGTTGAGTGGTATTGGTTAATTCTGCAATGTTTGAGTTGTTTATTGTTATTACTGCAATGTTGAGTGTTATTGTTTTATTCTGCAAGCTGATGTTATTGTTTTCTGCAATGTTGATGTTATTGTTATTCTACAATGTTGAGTGGTATTGTTATTCTGCAATGTTGAGTGTTATTGTTATTCTGCAATGTTGAGTGTTATTGTTATTCTGCAATGTGAGTGTTATTGTTATTCTGCAATGTTGAGTGTTATTGTTATTCTACAATGTTGAGTGTTATTGTTATTCTGCAATGTTGAGTGTTATTGTTATTCTGCAAGTGTTGAGTTTATTGTTATTACGCAAGTTGAGTGTTATTGTATTCTGCAATGTTGAGTGTTATTACGCATTTAGTGTTGTATCGCAATGTTGAGTGTTATTGTTATTCTGCAATGTTGAGTGTTGTTGTACTACAATGTTGAGTGTTTATTAACCAATGTTGAGTGTTTTGTTGTACTGCAGTGTTGGTGGTATTGTTATTACGCAATGTTGAGTGTTTTTGTTTCTGCAATGTTGAGTGTTATTACGCAATGTTGAGTGTTATTGTTATTACGGCAATGTTGAGTTTATTGTTATTCTGCAATGTTGAGTGTTGTTGTACTACAATGTTGAGTGTTATTGTTGTACTGCAATGTTGAGTGTTATTGTTGTGCTGCAGTGTTGAGTGTTATTGTATTCTGCAATGTTGAGTGTTATTACGCTGCCTGAGTGTTATTTGTTATTCTGCAATGTTGAGTGTTATTTAGCAATGCTGAGTGTTATTGTTTTTAGTTCTGCAATGTTGAGTGTTATTCTGCAATGTTGAGTGTTATTGTTATTCTGCAATGTTGAGTGTTTTGTTATTTCATGTTGAGTGTTTATTGTTATTCTGCAATGTTGAGTGGTATTGTTATTCTGCAATGTTGAGTGGTTATTGTATTGATTGAGTTATTTTACTGCAATGTTGAGTGTTATTGTTATTCTGCAAAATGTTGAGTGTTATTGTTATTCTGCAATGTTGAGTGTTATATGCAATGCTGAGTGTTATTGGTTATTTCTGCAATGTTGAGTGTTTATTCCTGCAATGTTGAGTGTTAATTGTTATTCTGCAATGTTGAGTGGTATTGTTATTCTGCAATGTTGAGTGTTATTGTTATTCTGCAATGTTGAGTGTTAATTGTTAATTCTGCAGTTGAGTGTTATTGTTATTCCTGTAATGTTGAGTGTTATTTCTGCATGTGAGTGTTATTGTTATCTGCAATGTTTGAGTGGTATTGTTATTCTGCAATGTTGAGTGTTTATTGTTGTACTACAATGTGAGTGTTATTTTATTCTACAATGTTGCGTGTTATTGTTATTCTGTAATGTTGAGTGTTATTCTGCATAATTGTGTATTCTGCAAATGGCTGATGTTATGTTATTCTACAATGTTGAGTGGTATTGTTATTCGCAATGTTGAGTCTATTTGATTCTGCAATGCTGAGTGTTAATCTTTATCTCCTCCAGCCTAAATGTTGAGTGTTATGTTGATGCTGCAATGGTTGAGTGTTTATTGTTATTCTGCAAGTGTGAGTGTTATTGTTATTCTTGCAAATGCTGAGTGTGTTACAATGTGAGTGTATGCTCTTATTCTGCCAATGTGTGAGTGTTAGTTATTGATGCTTGATTAACTCCAGCCAATGTCTGAGTGTTATTTGTTATTCTGCAATGCGCTTGAGTGTTATTGTTAATACCTGCAATGTTGAGTGTTATTGTTATTCTGCAATGTTGAGTGCGTATTGTTATTCTGCAATGTTTGATGTTGTTAATCGTTGGTGTCATGTGACATCTACTGTTGGTGATTCTCATGTATACGATAGTTCAATTGTTCTCTGCAATGCTTGAGTGTTATCGTATTGCACATTGGAGTGTTGTTACTCATGTTGGTGTATTCTGTCTGCATGATTGATGTTATTGTTGCTACTGCAATGTGAGTTGTATTGTTCCGTACTGCTAATGTTAGTGTTATTGTTGTACTGCAATGTTTGAGTGTTTGTTGTACTTGTTGTGTATGACTGCAATTGGTTATGGACTGATGTTGATTATTGTTTGTAACTTGGCAATGTTGAGTGTTATTGTTGTACTACAATGTTAGTGTTATTGTTAAACTGCAACGTTGAGCTGTCTTTATGCCACCAATGTTGAATATTATTATACTATTTTATTATTATATTATTATGATCATTACTGTACAGTGAGTTTGGTCTTGAGTGACTAGCACACCAAGCATTTTCAATTGCACATTTATACCTGATGCAAACTCGTATATGATTAGCAAATTGCTAACGGGCGGATTATACCTGCTGAAAACTGGTGGAGTGATGTCTCATAATACCCTGCTGTAAACTGTGGATGTGATGTATCATATACCTGCTGTAAACGGGACAAATACAACTCAATTTGATTTGTGTGTTTAGTCATTCTCGTATTAAATCAGAAAGTCTTCATGTAGGCTATTTAATTTAACATTTTTTTTTTTAATAAAACAAATGTTGTTAAATAAAACACCTCAATGTTACTTTTATACTTGTTTCTAAGCTGATTAGTTTGCAGCTAAGCTTCTGCCCCCTCACTCCCACTTTAAGACCCCCCATATGGGTATACCCAGCTAGCACATAACGTTCTGAGAACCATTTGTTTCTTAGAGGTTGTGAGAGCATGGTTGTCCTATGGCTATTTTGCATAGAACCTATTCACAACATTCTGGGAATGGCGCAAGCTACCCAGCTAGAAAATAACGTTCTGAGAACCATTTGTTTCTTAGGTGGGAATTTCAGTACATCAGCATAATGTTTTATACAGGTTTCCTCGTAGTTCTATGTAAAGTCATGTTCTCAGAACAATTAACAAAACGTTCTATAAAAACCACAAGAACGTTCTTAGAATGTTATTTAAAAAATATAAACATTCCGTTCTCAGCCGTCAAACAAAACTCTCTCTATCCCCCATCTTGCTAAGTGTGTTCAGGTGTGTTGGCCACACTTGATCTTCATGTGTAATTGTTGCCTTTCAAACGAGGTCTGTTTGAATAGACCCAAAATGCACGGGCTTCTTTGCTAGCTCCATCTTGGTGGCGCAGTGGGCTAATTCCATGGATAGAGAACTGAAGCTTATACAGTAGGTCCATATCGCACTGATGCAGTGCCACAATAAAAAAAAGACATGTATTTGCATGGTTAATGCAGAAGCAAAATTTGATCGGGTGTCATTTGGAACGTAACCGGGTGTATGCTCAAACAAGCTGGTTAGCAAACGCCTTCCCGAAGTAAACCTAATGCTCTTAAATGAGATTACCATCGGCAAATAGCCTTATCCAAGACTCACGGTAATTAAAGTTGACATGCAGCCTCACGATCATTTTGTGCCAGGTGCATGGGACAGGACAGGGATCGAGCTTATTCACTAGGAAGCAGGCGGTCGTACATGGGTCGTAGGGAGTGGACTAACCTCAACGTGTCCAATGAGAAAGGATCGGAACAGTTGCAAAAGGTTTGCAACTGTGTGCAGTAATGAATACACCCCAGGCCACTCAAGCAAGAGAGAGAGAAGCGGTGCGTTTGATAACGAATGATTGTTAGTGGGCTCGGGTAAGAATGGTTAAACAGCTGTGGTGAATATCAAAACACGAAGCCAAAATAATGTCTTTTTATTGTGACAAGAGAATGCACAATTTAAATAATACGACGTGGTTTTGAATACGCTGTTCCTAATTTAGAAATCAGTTTCCCTGAGTTTTGGTAGCCATAGGCTATTTTAGGCTACGTAGTACATGAATTATAAACAGATTTTATTGTCAAAATAATAGTAGCCTACAGATAAGATTCGAGTGCCCTGAGTGCAGTAACAGAGCCCACAGTGACAATAGTCACCGCATAAAGCCCAGCGCACTTATTTCCCAATGTGGATGCCAAAAAATCTCTTGCATCTCAGTAAATAGGTCGTCTCAGGTCTAATGGGGAAAAAATGCGTGGTAAATGTTAAAAGTAGCCTATAATGGCATAGGCTAGATATCCCGAAGACTCACAATCCCGTTACCGTTAGTCACCTCCATTGCTGCTTCGGTGGCTACACCGTAGAATCAACAGGTCCCCCTAAGAAGTCCGCGGTCGCCAGGAAAAGAAAATCTACATTTTGTCCGTTTTAGAGCTACATGTATCAATATAACATTAATAGCATAGGCCTACATGAATTTGATGTTTTTAACCCTACGTAAAATACCACAAAATCTTTCAAAACAGACGGAGATACTACGTTTTAATCAAGCGTGTGCCGATCCGTTTCACACTGTAATGACGCCATGCGCAGGTCACCTGTGATTCTTCTGACGTCCTGAAGCGGGGAAGCGCGGGCGGGCAACGCGCACCTGCGACCTTTCGTCCATTTTCATAGACTCAATTTAAAATACAAATTAGTTTTCTTCAGGTAAGAAAATTAAGTTCATTCAAATTCACTCCAGTAGTAATTTCATGGTGATTGTGATTCTATATTCATTTTGAAGGTTTTAAACTATAGGACCTATCTTTGGACAAGAGAATGCCATTTTCTGACTAAACTCTGACTAATTAAATGAGTCAACAATGCAGGCTGGTCCTACACAATGTTAATGTAATTGTATGATACCCTCAACAAAATAACGTGGCATAGCAGAGGCTCAACAAAAAAATATAAACGCAACATGCAACAATTTCTAAGATTTTACAGACGTACAGTTCATTAAAGGAAATCAGTCAATTGAAATAAATACACTAGGCCCTAATCTATGGATTAGGAATACAGGGAATACAGATGAATTTATTGGTTACATATACTGTACATTTAAAAACAAAAGGTACGGGCGTGGATCAGAAAACCAGTCAGTAGGCTATCTGGTGTGACCACCTTTTGCCTCGTGCAGTCTGTCGCACAGAGCAGGTGATCAGACGTCTGATTGTGGCCCGTGGAATGTTGTTCCACTCCTCTTCAATAGGCTGTGCAAAGTGGCTGGATATTTTGGCGGAAACYGGAACATGGTGGACATGTCTGGTGAGTATGCAGGGCCATGGAAGAACTGGGCACATTTTCAGCTTCCAGGAATTGTGTTACAGATCCTTGCGATATGGGGCCGTGAATTATCATGCTGAAACATGTGGTGATGGCAGCGGATGAATGGCACGACAATGGGACTCATTCAAATTGCCATAGATAAAATGCAATTGTGTTCGTTGTCTGTAATTTATGCCTGCCCATAGCATAGCCCCACCGCCACCATGGGGCACTCTGTTCACAACATTGACATCAGCAAACCGCTCACCCACACAACACCATACACGTGTGGTCTGCGGTTGTGAGGCTGGTTGGACATACTGCCAAATTATCTAAAATGACATTAGAGGCGGTTTATGGTAGAGAAATTAACATTAAATTATATGGCAACAGCTCTGGTGGACATTCCTCCAGTCAGCTAGCCAATTGCATGCTCCATTAAAACTTGAGACATCTGTAGCATTGTGTTGTGACAAAACTGCACATTTTAGAGTGGCCTTTTATTGTCCCCAGCACAAGGTGCACCTGTGTAAGAATGATGCTGTTCAATCAGCTTCTTGATATGCCACACCTGTCAGGTGCATGGATTATCTTGGGGCAAAGGAATAAATGCTTACCAACAGGTTTGTAAACACATTTGTGCACAACATTTGAGTGAAATAGGCTTTTTTTTGTGCGAATGGAACATTTGTGGGATCTTGTATTTCAGTTCATGAAACGTGGGACCAAGAGAGAGATTGTAATGTGGTGATTGCAAATACCTGCTGTAACTGTGACGTGATGTCTCAATACTGTAAACTGTGGACGTGATGTACATATCTGTGCTGTAAGACTCAAATCAATTCATGATTTGTGTGTTTAGTCATTCTTAGTATTAAATCAGAAGTCTTCATGTAGGCGTTTAATTTACTTTTTTTTTTTTTATAAACATGTAAAAAACCACTCAATGTATTTTATACTTGTTGTAAGCTGATTAGTTGAGCTAAGCTTTCTGCCCCTCACTCCCATTTAACGACCCACTCTGGGTTACCCAGCTAACCAAAACGGTTCTGATTTGTGAGAGCCATGGTTGTCCTATGGTTTTTGCATAGAAACCTATTTCACAACTTCTGGGAATGGTGCAAGCTACCCAGCTAGAAATAACGTTCTGAGAACCATTTGTTTCTTAGGTGGAATTTCAGTACATCAGCATAACGTTTTCTACAGTTTCTCGTATTCTATGGTAATTCATGTTCTCAGAACAATTAACAAAACATGTTCATGGAAACCACAATGAATGTCTTAGAAATGTTATTTAAAATATAAAACTTCCGTTCTCAGCGACAAACTCTCTCTATCCCCATCTTGCTAGTTGTGTCAGGTGTGTGGCCACTTGATCTTCATGTGTAATTGTTGCCTTTCAAACGAGGTCTGTATTGAATAGACTAAAATGCACGGGACTTCTTTGCATAGCTCCATCTTGGTGCACAGTGGGCTAATTCCATGGATAGAGAACTGAAGCTTATACAGTAGGTCATATCGCACTGATGCAGTGCACAAATAAAAAAGACATGTATTTGCCATGGTTAATGCAGAAGAAAATTGATCGGGTGTCATTTGAGACGTACCGGGTGTATGCTCAAACAAGCTGGTTAGCAAACGCCTTCCGAAGTAAACCTAATGCTCTTAAATGAGATTACCATCGGCAAAAGCCTTATCAAGACTCAGGTAATTAAAGTTGACATGCAGCCTCACGATCATTTTGTGCCAGGTGCATGGGACAGGACAGGGATCGAGCTTATTCACTAGGAAGCAGGCGGTCGTAATGGAAGGGACTAACCTCAACGTGGTCAATGAGAAGGATCAGGAACAGTTGCAAAAGGTTTTGCAAACTGTGTGCAGTAATGAATACACCCAGGCCACTCAAAGAAGAGAGAGAGAAGCGGTGCGTTTTGATAACGAGATTGATTTAGTGGGCTCGGGTAAGATGGTTAAACAGCTGTGGTGAATATCAAAAACACGAAGCCAAAATAATGTCTAATTTATGTGACAAGAGAATGCACAATTTAAATAATACGAACGTGTTTTTGAATACGCTGTTCCTAATTTAGAAATCAGTTTTCCTGAGTTTTGGTAGCCATAGGTATTTTAGGCTACGTAGTACATGAATTATAAACAGATTTTATTGTCAAAATAATAGTAGCCTACAGATAAGATTCGAGTGCCCTGAGTGCAGTAACAGGAGCCCACAAGTGACAATAGTCACGCATAAAGCCAGCGCACTTATTTCCCAATGTGGATGCCAAATAAATCTCTGCACTTCAGTAAATAGTCGTCTCAGGTCTAATGGGGAAAAAAATGCTGGGGTAAAGTTAAAGTAGCCTATAATGGCATAGGCTAGATATCCGAAGACTCACAATCCCGTTACCGTTAGCTCACCTCCATTGCCTGCTTCGGTGGGCTACACCGTAGTCAAAGGTCCCCTAAGAAGTCCGCGGTCGCCAGGAAAAGAAAATCTACATTTTGTCCGTTTTAGAGCTACATGTATCAATTATAATTAATAGCATAGGCCTACATGAATTTGATGTTTTAACCCTACGTAAAATACCACAAAATCTATCAAAACAGACGGAGATCAACTGTTTAATCAAGCGTGTGCCGATCGTTTCACACTGTGAATGACGCATGCGCAGGTCACCTGTGATCTTCTGACGTCCTGAAGCGGGAAGCGCGGGCGGCCAGACGCGACCTGCGACCTTCTCGTCCATTCTCATAGACTCAATTAAATACAATATAGTTTTCTTCAGGTAAGAAAATTAAGTTTCATTTCAAATTCACTCCAGTAGTTATTTCATGTTGATTGTGATTCCATATTCATTTTGAAGGTTTAAACTATAGGACCTATCTTTGGACAAGAGAATGCCATTTTCTGACTAAACTCTGACTAATTAAATGAGTCAACAATGCAGGCTGTGTCCTCACAATGTTATGTAAATTTGTATGAACCCTCACAAAATAACGTGGCATAGCAGAGGCTCACAAAAAAATATAAACGCAACATGCAACAATTTCTAAGATTTTACAGGTACAGTTCATTAAAGGAATCAGTTAATTGAAATAATACACTAGGCCATAATCATCTATGGATTGGAATACAGGGAATACAGATGAATTATTGGTTACAATATACTGTACATTTAAAAACAAAAAGGTACGGGCGTGGGATCAGAAAACCAGTCCGTAGGCTATCTGGTGTGACCACCTTTTGCCTCGTGCAGTGTCGCACAGACGCAGTGATCAGACGTCTGATTGTGCCGTGGAATGTTGTTCCACTCCTCTTCAATAGGCTGTGCAAAGTGGCTGGATATTTTGGCGGAAACAGGAACATGGTGGACATGTCTGGTGAGTATGCAGGGCCATGGAAAGACTGGGCACATTTTCAGCTTCCAGGAATTGTGTACAGATCCTTGCGATATGGGCCGTGATATTATCAATGCTGAATATATGTGGTGATGGCGGCGGGATGAATGGCACGACAATGGGACTCAGGATTCGTCAACGGTATCTCTGTGCATTCAAATTGCATAGATAAAATGCAATTGTGTTCGTTGTCTGTAATTTATGCCTGCCCATAGCATAACCCCACCGCCAACATGGGCACTCTGTTCACAAACTTGACATCAGCAAACAACTGCACCACAAAACACATACACATGTGGTCTGAGGTTGTGAGGCTGGTTGGACATACTGCCAAATTATCTAAAATGACATTAGAGGCGGTTTATGGTAGCGAAATGAACATTAAATTATCTGGCAAAGCTCTGGTGGACATTCCTCCAGTCAGCTAGCCAATTGCATGCTCCATTAAAATTCGAGACATCTGTGCATTGTGTTGTGAAAACTGCCATTTTAGATGCTTTTTGCCCCGCAGAAAGGTGCACCTGTGTAAGTGATGCTGTTCAATCAGCTTTCTTGATATGCCACACTGTCAGTGCATTGGATTATCTTGGGGCAAAGGAATAAATGCTTACCAACACGGGATGTAAAACATTTGTGCACAACATTTGAGTGAAATAAGCTTTTTTTGTGCGAATGGAACATTTGTGGATCTTGTATTTCAGCTATGAAACGTGGACCCGGTACACTTTACATGTCGCGTTTATATATTTTTGTTCAGTGTATGTGGATTACGAGTTTAGCATTAATTTTTCTATTCATTACAGCAGATGGAACCCTATCACACACATTGAGCAGGATCCAGTTCGTGTTTCTTCCCGAACCAGGTCCCTCTTCCTGCCGAGTAGGCATCACCCAGCCCGCCTGCAATCGCTCTGCGCTCCGCTCCACTTATCTGACCTGATCTCGTCTGATCATCCACTTCCAAATTGGGTTGTCATTTTTTTGACGCCCTTTGCTCTTCCGCGAACAGCAACGGCTCTGTACGTGGACGTTTTTGAAGACCGCTAAGAGAGAGAGAGAGAGAGAGGGAGCTGAGAGAAATACAGAAAGAGACAGAACTGATGGAGAGAGAGAGGAGAGAGAAGAAGAGAGGGAGAGAGAGAGAGAGGGGAGGAGAGAGAGAGAGAGAGAAGAGAGAGAGAGAGGTGGCTTCGTGGATTTCAGCATAGTGTTTCCCGTCTCTCTCTCTCTCAATACTGGACTCGTGCGTTGGATCTGTAGGCTATTTACCTCCCTTCACCGGTGGCGTTCTGTGAACAGTGATCTGGATACTAAAACACAGAGCCTTCGAAACGTTGTTCGTTAGCCCATGTTCCAGTCTAGAACTGCGAAGACTATATATCGTTAAAGCATTTTTTTTTGTTATAAGAGGAATCAGAATTTACCTTGACGATATAAACGATCGCTGACTTGGAATCAATTGTTCTTATTTTTTTCATCTCATTTGAGGGGATGTGTCTTTGTACCTTTTACCAACCGCAAGAGTCATGCGACGGTCTAGCTCCACATTAAACAATAGTTCATTCAAGCGGGTAGGAAGAAAACGGAGTCGCGCGATTGTACTTCTACATCTCACACGAAGCTGCAGAATGGTCGCGCACGTGTTAGGTCAATGATGAACAGCTGCCAGTGTTCGCTCTAATCAAATGCCGGAGCCTTGCTGCGCTGTACCAATTTAGTCCAATGTCTCGCTTGCTTGCGGTAGTGAGATAGTCGAGTAATAGTCACTCGCACTTGTATATATATTTGATTACACAACGTTTATTTGAAGTGCACACTTATTTGGTTCTAGTACACAGGTGGTCTGGATTCTGCAACTAGTTCGGGATGTGAGAGGTGGAGTATAACGGTAGGAGACCTCAACTGCCTTACGCTTCGTTGAGAGCAAGCGATTGAGAAGGACTGATGATGTACTCGTAAAGCGGTGACGGGATGGGAATGGGGCTCGCTCCCAAGTCCCCGCGCGAGGTGCTGGTTTAGATAGGTCACATGTCCTACGCCTTTCTGCGCTCCTCAAAAACTCATAGAACACATTTTCCTTATTACCTTTCCTCAGCGTAACGTTTTTTGATCACATGTCGCCGTCTTCTGCAGGTCATAACAA
>NW_019944676.1:15904-45583 GCF_002910315.2 Salvelinus sp. IW2-2015
GGGACAACACTTTAATGTCCCGCGTTTAATAATTTTTTGTTTCAGTGTATGTGGATTACGAGTTTCAGCATTTAATTTTATTCTTTCATGAAAGTCAGATGGAACGATGCCTATCACTCCATTGAGACAGGAGTCAGTTCCGTGTTTTCTTTCCCGACGAGGAGGTCCCTCTTCCTGCCCGAGTAGGCATCACCCACAGCCACACGCTGCATCGACTTTCCATGACAGCTCCTAACGCTGCACTTTCTGAACTGATCTTGTCTGATCATAACCAATATGCCAAATTAGGGATTGTCATTTTAATGGTGTGACTCCCTCTCTGCTCTTCCCGGCGAACTTCGGGAATACAACGTGCTCTAGTACGTGGACGTTTTGCAAGACCGCTAAGAGAGAGAGAGAGAAGAGAGGGAGTGAGAGAAAATACAGAAAGAGCACGAACTGAAGAGAGAGAGAGGAGAGAGAGAGAGGGGAGAGGAGAGAGAGGGGAGATGTTATTGTAGTAGTGAGTATAGCAGAAGAAGAGAGAGAGGTGGTTCGGTCGATCACTATTTTCCCAAGTCTCCGTCTCTCTGTCATACTCTGGAGTCATATGCGTTCTTGCGCATTTCGGATGTCTTGGCATAAGAGAATTTCTATTACCAGATCTTCATCTTAATCGGCCTTACACCCGGAGTGGACGTTCGTGTGAACAGTAGATGGCCTGGGTATACTAACTACAGTTGAGCCTTAATCACCGGAAACTCATTGATCCGTATAAATGCCCCATCGTTCCCAGTCTAGAACTGCCGAAGACTATATATCGTTAAAGCATTTTATTTATATTTGTTATTATTATTAGACAAGCTATCAGATATTTACCTTTCGACGAAAGATAATATCACCGCATCGCTGAACGTTGGATAATCAAACTTGTCGCTTCATGACAGTAACATTATTTAACAGTAATCATCAACCGTAGAAATGCAGGAGCTTGTTATGGCTACTGCTTGTCTGTAGCACAAGAGGCATGAGGTAATAGGTACTAACACGGCTGTATACTTAGAATAAACATTACAGGGAGTAGCGGGCACGGATTCGTTGAGGTAAAGAGAACACTGTAGTGGATAGATGTCTAGCGGCTAGATTGGATATCACATGATTGATCGTACCGGTTCTGGAATCTTGTGCGCGTCCAGAGCCTATTATTCGTACAAGCGGTTGCAGTAGCGTCCGCAGAGACCGATTGGTCCATAACGTCAACTTGCATCCCACGCCGAAGAAGTTTCGGTTTTGTATTCAACCAGGATTATTGAATGTACGGGATGCATATTTAGAAGTATCTCTATAGATCACGCCTCACACCGATATACTAAAGTGAGTGAAATGTAGTAATGCTATGCGTCATAGGAGATTCACCGCTATCTCACTTCTGAGCAAGATCTCAGCTAACTTTATTTGAGATATTCGCGCCAGGCACTAGGATTGATCGGCTTCGGATTAAGCGGCTAGAACGTCGGAATGATGCGCGCTAGCAGCTTCTCTCACACTTCTTATGTTCCTACCCGCGGAAGCTAGTGACTTAAGGTAGAGTACGTAGATACAGCGCGAGGGCTCACAGCTTCTCTCTCAGACGTACATCCTCGGAAGTATCACGCTAGGCTCTTCTGTTACTCTAGCGCTTCATTGGATAGGTGCGGTTAACTAGTGGATCGACTGCGATACAGCAGAACCAGCAGGGTGAACTATTATATTCCATATAGTTAATCTACTAAACGCAGTACGTTATATACCTCTCGAGGTACACGATAATTTTGATACCACATAGTCTAGTCAGCTCCGAGCCAGCATCTCACTCTGGTCGCGAGACATTCTAACCACCAACGACTCAGCTTGCGGAATTAAGAACATAACTGACACGAGTTACTAGGTATAGTGATTGTGTTAGATTATAATTGAAAATAGCTGCTCCTTTTCCGATAAGATGTTATTAAAGCTCGAATTAACACCTCAAAATTGTCCACCGTGCTGGGTGTCATCGAGATTCTATCTCCACCAGCTCCCATCCCAGGTTTCGAAAACAATCCGCCGAGAAGGGATGCGGTGCCGGGGAGAGCATGACGAGACTTCGAGGGGGAAATCGGTGAAACATGCTTGTTATGGGCAAGCCCGTATTCCAGCCCACTGTGTGTCTGTTCAAGAACCTGACGCTCCATTTCCCATCCAATAACACCAGATGGATTCAGTAGGTTTCTGAACAATCAACAGGCCATGTTTCAGACGTGCCAGTGTGACTTGACTGATTAAACCTCGTATTTATTATCAGAGGCACAAGATGGACCTTGATGCTTATGAACAGCAAAAAACAATGCATGTGTCTGATATCGATCAAATAATGAAATTCAAATGACATGATCGACCGAGTCGGTAACTGACATAGTCTTATTTAATCATCAACTGCATTGATTGCCACTGGAACTATGAATTAGACTGTATGTTCTTTAGGCTGACGTTTCCAGATGACACCCTATTCCCTACATAGTGACTACTTTGACAAGCCTATGGGACCCTACTAAAAAAGTAAGTGCTTCACTACATCGACCTTCCGTTTAGGGCATACATTTCAGAGGGTCCTTAGAAATGTTATAATGGTGCTAACTTTGGTCTCACTGTAATGATTTCATTGGACAGTGGTTGTCTGTTCTGAAAGAGAGAGGATTGCAGATATATCCTCACTGATGCTCAGAGAGGCTTTGGGCAAGACACACACAACGCACATGGCACACGCACACACACACAATGCACGACAAATATACAGACATAACACAACACACATAATACACACATGCATGCATGCACGCCACACACAGCATCCTCTGAATAGGCAAATTGTTTCTCTTTGTGATAGTTAGCTTGCTGTATACCTTCGATTTTAAGAGATCCTAAGAGATCAAATGTCTTTCAATATATGTTCATTCAGACTTGCCCTGGGATTGGTGAGTATTTCTGATTGTGGGTCAGGCGAGTTTTCTGATATGTGGACTCACCAGGAATCCCAGAACCCCCAGTTATGGCCTTGTAACGAGGGCCCAGAGATCTTCTTGGTCGGGTAGCTGGTCGAGCTGCCAGAATGGGTCGAAATGTGACCCTGGTCACCTTTTGTAAACTGTAAACATCAACAAAGGCCCCTGGTCCTGTCCTTGTTAGCATGTCCCATAGGTACTGAGTCAGGCGTTTCTCACCTAACTATATATGCCTCAGACAGTCAGGAGTTGTTCAACCCTAACCTATAAACCATTAAAGGGGAAGGGCATAAAACTGTTCCAGGTCAGTGTCTAGGAACAAGTTTAACCCATATATTCTAAGATCAGTAGGAGTTATTCAACCCTAACCTCACCAATTAATGGGAAAGGGCATAAAACTGTTCCTAGTAGTGTCTAAGTACATCTAACGCCATATATGCTCAGACAGTCAGGAGTTATTCCCAACCCTAACTCTACCATTAAATGGGAAGGGATAAAACTGTTCCTAGGTCAGTGTCTAGTAAAATCTCAAAGACCCATATCATGCTGTTCTGCAAGGGTCCAGAGAGCCTTATTCGAATCCACAACCACCACATGACCACCCACTCCTACCAGCTATTACAAATGAGAGCAAGCGCGCATAAAATCTCTCCCAAGTTCCTAGGTCAGTGTCTAGTAACAAATCTAACCCATATATGCTCGACAGTCAGGAGTTTATTTCAACCCTAACCTCTACATTAATGGGAAAAACATTAAGTGTTACTACACTCTACAGAATGCTGGGTTAAAAACAACCCAATCGTGGTTTTTGGTAAACCCAAAGCGATGGGTTAATTTTGGACAGAACACCGTTGAGACTTGTGTGCCTATCCCAGCAAGTTGGGTTGTTGGGAATACCAAAACATGGGTTAATTTTACCATCGTTGCGTATATTTTCCTCTCATGCTGGTTGACCCAGTCACTGGGTTAATTTTTGAATGTACACATCTTTAGGTTATTTTCAGGATAAGTGGCTTTTATTAGAGACGTGGCGTTCAGAAACTAGATCTTATTTTGAGCGCGACGTCCGTGTAGACTAGTAGTATCTCGCTCAGATTTATCCTCTGGGTAGACCAGTTATACACGTAGATAGTTTATAATAAGATATATATGGTAACTATCTCAAGCATGTATGTAATAGTTCCACGAAACTGCTTTCTTTCTTACATGTATATATACCTTCGGTTCGCGTCACGCTGGTCACACTGCTACTTTCATGACGGGCCGACCTAAATCAACTTCAAGCGACCCTATAGATGCACTCCACTGTATCAGGCACTGGAGCATGTTACCACATCATTGTCCATAAGCTATTCTCTATAGATTAACATGCGAATTTCACGCCCCATCTCGATCCGCGACAACCGACAGATTGATCGAAGCTAGCTTTACATATGCCACCACATCAACCTTTTGTCGGTTTACTTCGTATAATTGAATATGATATACAGTTGAGGATCAGGGTGTGATCATATTGATGATAATCGGGCTTATAAGGAATTTAGATCAGGAGATTAAAAATATAATGTTTGATCATCTAGTTTTGCGCGTCGGTCTTCGGAGTGCCTTACGGCCGCCGCGCATCTCGTTCCGATCTAAGACCGTAGATTAAGCTCCTGTAACATATTGAGTAGATGTCCAATAGAGCTATTGATCCTCCATGGATATCGTCGTCCTTTTGTTCAGATCTTATGATCATCACAAACCTAGTCTTCTGATGAGTCATAAAGGTCAGGTGTTTTAGAAAAGTCTATGGCTGTCTGTGTTGGTTTCTCATCAGAGACACGTTATACGGGTTCATAAGTGTCAGTCTTATCATCGAGTTAGAGGACAGCTATTAATTTTATACAGGCAGCCTTATCCAGGCCTTAGACAGGGGCTAGTTATGTGTGTGTTAATTTGAATCTTATGGTCCTCGAGAAAAGCTTTGCTAGCGCCAGTAATACTGTATGTTGACACCACTAAGATATTGTTGTTTAGCCTTCGACTGCCGCATACTTAAGAGAGTCGTTGAGTTGTTTTTAATGTTGTGATATATGTGATGTAATTGATGAGTTCGTTGTTCAGCAGTCTACGGCCACTTTCGCTATGAAGCGGTAGATATGTAATATATAAGTGAAAGATGGAGCGTTGATTTTTCGAAAATGCTATCTACGGCTTGTTTTACGGTGCGCTGACAGACTCTCTAACTCACCATTCGAGTTAGTGTACTCCGAGAGTAACCAGGACAACTGCACGGACTATGCTATTAAATCATTTAAGATTATTGCTATTATACGATATTAGCACGAGTTATCAAGAAAGTATTCCAATCCTTAGGATTGCACATAAATCCTGTAGATATCATACCATCTCGTTCTTGCATTAAGCTAAGCGGGTATCAAGCACGTATGTGCAAATTATAAGGGTAGTACCACGACGTAGCGCTCCAAAGCACACCGGTCCCCTTATTTAGAGTAATTAATCAAGGTAGTTCACCTTACATGCGACATTCGATATTGCAATCGGTTGTCGCGCACCTCATTGACATAAGTAAGAAGGTGACATTCTCACCTTAGATGCATAGGAATAAAGGGTGATGCGCGCAAGTGGTCAGGACTGCCGTTAGACTACCATATTGCATGAATAAATAACACGCGATATGTCCACTATGCATACAATGAAGATTTCCTCAACCTATTGCATAAGAATAAAGTTAATCGACCTTTAATGCATTATGAACGGTATCACGCAACGCCACGATTAATATGGCAGTAATAGAAGTATCCCACCTTATTGCTATGATTACAAGTATATGCCGACCAGCCTGTATTAGCAAGTCATCAACAGAAGATATAGTTCCAAGCTTCACTTAGACATGTGATAGAAGGTATAGATAGCTAAATCTCCACATATTAAGGTTGCATACGTACAGGTAAACAGTATACGCCTAACAGTTTATGACATAGAATAAAGGTTACATTCCAGACAGACCCCCATTTAAGTTGCATAATATATGAAGGTGATTCACACTATGATATTGCATGCACATACATTAGGAGTTATGGACAATACGGCATGGTCCTTCAGTAGATCTGAACATCCGCATATAACAACTCGTTTCTGATAAGACCACAATTTAGAGCTAATGTCAAGACATTATCAATGTCTTGTCAGAGTACCACGCTGACCTTAACGCGGCTGATAACTGATTATGGCGGAGTTATTTGAGGACCTGTAAAGTATGGCACGAATGTCGTACATAGTAAAGCCGTCCCTAATTAAGCGGAGATGAGACAGTTTCGTCGTACCACTCCCAGTGGGGTATAGCGAAGTTATCTTACCAGTACAACGAGCGTTCACTATCTGGGTACGAGTATGCAGCCACAGAATGCACTCACCAAAAGGCCGCGTGATTGTCTAAAAGACAAGTTAGTAGGCAAACAGGAGATCTTGTGATCCGGAGGGGGGATGTTCGAATACTCGTCATGTAGGTACACCAAGAGCTTGATCATTAGACACGTCTCGACGTCACAGTTCGTAGCTAGTCCCAAGTGTTATATTAACCAAACACCGATGTGCAATATAGATCACGGAAGCCCTGTTGTCTGGGACTATAGCATCACTCAGAATTAATAGAAGATTATTATCCAATCAGTAATAAATTTAACCTTATTAGTTTAAGGTGTAAGTAATGGCACGGAACCAGTACGTGGGTAGGCAGCTACCTCGACGTCGGACAGCAATTCCCAGGAGGTTAACCGTCGCGAGTGAACAGCAGTCGTATAATACAGAAAAATTTAGCCTGCGGACACAAGACCTTTAGAAGTAACTATACAAAGAAGCGACAGGTTTTACTCTCCAGACGCAGAGGTGGATGTTCTCTAAAGAGTACTATTCTGAATAGCCACGCCAGGCTAAGGCTAGAAGCTATCACTCGCAGCCGTTCTGAGGCTAGACGGCGGGCCGCTCAGTGCGAATTCACCAGTCTAGCACACCAGCACCATGATCTCACACATCCATGAAAGAGCAAGCACCAGATAACACAAGCGATCCGAATAACCAAGCATACACTGCATGTACTCAATTGCAACACACCAAGTAACTCGCCACACCAACTACCAGCCCCGATAACCAGCGACCACCCGATAACATCCAGCACCGAATAACCCAGCACATGGAGAACCAAGCACTCCAATAACGAAGCCAGTCACACCATATGATAATTAGACCAACACACCAATAACACTCACGAACTGCCATTACAACCAGCCTATTCAGAAATATGACCAGAGTCAACAGAGCAGTAACCGTTCACATAACGCGCACCAAATAACTCCACGCACCATAACCCAGTTCTTAATCAACTCAGCACCAGATAACTCAAGGATCACACCCAACTAACCAGCTCACACTTCAGCACCCTAATGAACTTCATGCAACAATTACGCATCAGCAACCAGATAACCAATCAGAGCTACCAATAAAGCTCCGTATCAGTAGGCAGACATAAATACCTCAACAGGCACGCAATGAGATTCGGCACCAATGAACGCCAGGCACCAATGACCTAAGGCAGCACAAATACCTGCAGCAGCCAGATAACAACCACTAGCGCAGGATTAACCCAGCACGATAATCCAGGCAGCCAAAGAACCTTTCAGCAGTCAACAACTCCAAGCATGCCAGACACTCAAGCCCTAGCAGCCACAGTAGCCCGCTAGTCCATGCAACAAGCGCGCGCAAGCGAACCGATCCTAGAACCAGCACCAATGAAATACGTCCAGCGCAATCACTGATAAGATGCAGGACACCAACTCAAGCACCAATATGGGTGGAAGACCAGCACCAAATAACGACGCAGCAACCATGAATCAGGGCGATCACAAATCCAGACACCAGGCAGCGCAATACCCGGCGAACAGAATTCAGCTACACCAGACACCGAGACATAAGCCCTAGCACAGAAGTAACCAGCAGAATACCATAATGAACTGCAGGCATAGGCAATACTCCCAGCACAAATGAATACACCATATGCATATAATCCATGCGACCTATTAAGCCTAGCAGCCATATAGACGTAAGACCCAGCGCAACCGAATCAACCACAGTGACCAATAACCGCACGCACGCAATAATCTCACAGTCGAACCATAGAACACCGAGCACCAATAACGTCAGCCCCACATACTGATGCCGCAGCGCACTCAAATAACAGCCAGCACCATACTTCATATCACAGAAATAAACCCAGACACCAGACTATAACCGTACAGAGCAGGATGCAATAGCAGCGACCAACTAGACCGCAGCACTCGAGATAAGACCGCAGGCAAACTATTACAGAGTCGCCACCGAAGTACCCATCCACCAATAACGCAGCAGCCACTCCAAGTAACCGAGCACCAATTAAGCCATGCACCCCTTTACAGAACACCCTATAGCCCAGCACCAACTAAACCTTCAGCAACATAACGAAAACCCAGGACCGTCAATAACGCCCAGAGGGCACCAATAACTCAGCACCAATAACCCAGCAACCAAATACAGCACCAATAACTCAGCACCAATAACCAGCCACAAAACAAATCAACCCAGTCACCAAATAGACCAGCCAGACAGCTCCAATAACACAGCACACCAACTAACTCAGCAACCGAAGTAGACGCCACCACCAGATCAACTACGAGAGCACGCATTCGATCAGCACCCGATAACCCGAGAGCACGCAGGTAAACACACCACCAATAACGCATGCACAAATACACCAGCATAGGTCTCCAATACAGCCCGAGACCAGAATAACCGGCAGCACCCATGAACCCAAAGCCAGACAATAAACCCGATGGAAGCCAAGGTAACTCAGCACCATTAGCCCAGACCAAAACTCAGGCGCACAATGACTATCCATGCACGAACCGAATAGACCAAGCACACCAGAATAACCAGCACATCCAATAACCAGCACCGACAACGACGAAGTAACCCATAGTCACAGAGTAAACAGCATGCACCAAATAACACCCAAGAATTGAAATAGAGCCAGATGTAACATCAGCACCAACTAAACCAGCACGCAAAGTAAATCCCAAGGCACCGAATGACGAACCGCAGCAGCGAATCAACCCAGCGCCAGCACACCAGAATAACGCACCAAGACATCCAGTTACAGGAACTCATCAGTACACAAATAGACATCGGTATACGCCAAATAATGCACACACAGCACCGAACCTATAATCTTGCGAGCGACTCTAAAAGACCGCAGGCACCAATTAACATTTCATGACAAGGCACCGTAATATGACATCAGGACTCATCAATAGTACCCGCTCAACGCACAGGGAATAATGCCACGAGGCAAGCCAATAGAACCCACAGACACCAATGAAAACAAGCGCCCATGCATCCATTCAAAGTGCACACCAATAACGTCAGCACACTATAAATCTCGAGGCAAGCAATAGAAGCGGCCGAGCTGACAGATAACAGGATCGCGTTAAACCATCAATCGATTCCATCAGCACAGAGAGAAGCACTACGACAATAACTCTCAGGCACCCAAGCTAAATACCGGAGACTGCTAGCCAATAGACGCCAGTCATACTGCAGAATAGAGCATTCGACCAGCAGACGATGTAACCAAGGAGTCAGATGCATTCAGACAGACAAGCAGGCTAAGTACGCAGCCATCGGATCAGCAAATATACTAGCCACGGAAGAGCGGATAGTAAAGGCACCTAGAGTACGACTTGCGGCATATGCAGCCCGAGATCACTACACAAAGCTCCAATGTCAAACCTAGCACCCAATAACACTCACGATCGACGTCCCAACAGAGATGACACAGCAACCACGTGTAACTAGTCAGATCATCCATAATAGTACCACTCGGTCTCATAGTAGAATATCTCAGACTCATCTATAAGTTACCAGCAACCGACAAATAACCCAGCACCAATAACTCAGCACCAATAACCCAGCAACCAATAACTCAAGCACCTAAATAACTCAGGCACCGCAATTTATCTCATCACACAATCACACCTCATATATCGACCTACCCAATCAGAGCGTAACCACAGCGAAAGTACACATAGACCTCCACGTAGGCACCACATCAGATGGATAGGATCCCACGACTGACGTCGCCATCCACATGACTGGATGACTGTATAGAATGCGAGTTAACGGCAGAGATATCAAGTCCGAACACGCATAATTAATGAGCAATACCGAAACTAACTACGATGCATGATCACAAGGGATAGAGCGCGCATAGAAGTACTACGTATATCAGAGTATGTGTAGTGTGCAGAGCCCGATCTCACAACTATGACATGGGACGGACTGTGTTCAGCCACAGTCTATCTCAGTTGACACCCAAACTGAAGACGCTTCCTCAGTCGGTCAGCTAGGATATAGGTTGAATTCCCAACTGCTGGATTATTGATTGGTTGCAGTTCCTTCTCCAACTTGTCTAGGGTGGATTGGTTGACCCAACTGCTGGGTCCAAACAAGTAATTTAGTGATAAGGTATACTTCTCTGACAGTCAGGAGTTGTTCAACCGGGCTGAACCTAATTAACACTTATGGGATATGGGTAAAAACATCAAACTGTTCCCCAGGTCAGTGTCTAGGATACAACGTAACTCATTTAAACACAAACTGTTCCTAGGTCAGTGTCTAGGAACAACGTAACTCATTAAACATCAAAACTGTTCCTCGGTCAGTGTCTAGGAACAACGTAACTCATTATAATCAAACTGTTTTCTAGGTTCAGTGTCTAGGAACAACGTAACTCATTATACATTTTCAAACTGTTCTAGGTCAGTGTCTAGAACAAACGTAACGTCATTATACATCAAACTTGTTTCCTAGGTCAGTGTCCCTAGGAACAACGTAACTCATTACATCACCATGTTCCTAGTCAGTGGTCTAGGGACCACTTAACCATTCTCTACTCAGACTAATTCAAAGACTGGTCAGGTCAAATGCTATCTGAGGCCAGGACCCTAATGAACACTGTTTTTGACTCCCCCCTCCCCCCAGTCTGAGTGGTGTCATAGTGCATCTGAGGCCAGACCCTAATTACACTGTTTGACCCCCCCCCCCCCCAGGCAGTTCTGAGTGGTGTCATAGTGCATCTGAGTGCCAGACCCTACTTACACTGTTTGACCCCCCCCCAGTCTGAGTGGTTGTAAAGTGCATCTGAGGCCAGACCCTAATTACAACTGTTTGACCCCCCCCCCCCAGCCCTGAGTGGTGTCATAGTGGCATCTGAGGGCCAGGACCAGACCCCTAATTACACGTTTGAACCCCCCCCCCCCCCGCCCAATCTGATACCAGTCTGAGTGGGTCCATAGTGCACCTCGCTCTGAGCAGACCCAACCCCAATACATTTACGCTCTCTGCTCAAACACCCCCCCAATCTCTTCTGAAAAGAAGAGAAGGAAATAGAGAGGGAGAAAGAGGGGGGGTTGATCAAACAAGTGTAATGTGACGGGTAGTGTCAACGATGCCACTCATTTGGCAGACCACTCTAGTATCTGCGCCTCTTGTACGCGGTGTGAGGGGCAGAAGCGCCAGGCGATCAATAGAGATGGAAATCTATACGGGAATACTGAAGTTCTATGCAGCTCCCAATGCACTAGTGACACCTCACTTAGTGCGGGGGGGGGTCGATCAGTGAATTAGGGTCTGGGCCTCAGATGCACAGTGACAGGTCAACGCAGAGACTGGGGGGGAGAGAGGAGAGAGAGGTTCAAACGTGTAATTAGGGTCTGGACACTCAACGATGCATAGTCCTATGAACACCACCACGTCCAGACTGCTGGGGGGGGGGGGGGGCGCGCTACCATAAGATAGAGAAAAGGTCTTGGCCTCAGATGCACTATGACACCACTCAGACTGGGGGGGGGGGGGGGGGGGTCAACAGTGTCATTAGGGTCCTGGCCTCAAAGATGCATTGTGCCATGGACATGTCTTTGAATTAACGTGGCTGAGAGTGAGATGGTTAAGTGGTGCTTACGACAATGACCTTGAGGAAACAGTGTCCTATTCGCGATGTTATTATATTGTTATTGTATGTTGTAGACTTGACCGATAGGAGACAGTTTGATGTATAATGGAGTTTACGTTGTTCCTAGACATACTGGACCTAGGAACAGTTTGATGTATAATGAGTTACGCGGTTGTTCCTATAACGGGCACTGACCTAGGAAAACGTATCGGATGTATATGTAGTTACGTTGTTCCTAGACACTGACCTAGGAACAGTTTTTGATGTTTTAATTGAGTTACGTGGTTCCTAGACACTGACCTAGGAACAGTTTGATGTTTTAATGAGTTACGTTGTTCCTAGACACTGACCTGGGGGAACAGTTTGGATGTTTTTACACATAATAATGTTATCGGTTAGGGGTTGAAACAACATCCTACTGTCAGAGATATGCGACCTACATCTAATTACTTGTTTGACCCAGCAAGTTGGGTACAACCAATACGCCAGGCAGTTGGGTCAACCACTCAACTCCAGAGCAGTGTGGGAAACCCAGCAGTTGGGGTACACGGCAATCCACATAGCCCAGTTACATCAACACATGGATTAATCGCGCCACATGTATATTAGATAGAGGTTATTGTGTGTTTGAGATTATTGGTGCAGGTCGGCTTGATTGGGATGTCTGAGTTATAAATATCGAGTGCCTGGGATTATGGTGCTGAGTTATTGGTGCTGAGTTATTGGTGCTGGGTATTGGTGCTGAGTTTATTGGTGCTGGTTTTGTGCGTAGTTATTGTGCGCGAGTTATCTGCGTGCGGGGGCTTATTGGTGTTGAGTTATAGTGCGGGGTGTGTTTTTCGTGATAGTGAATCGGGGTTCTAGATTATACTCGCGCTCGCTCGCGCTATCTCGCGTGAGTTATTGGTGCTGGGTTATTGGTGCTCGAGTTATTGGTGCTGGGTTATTGGTGCTGTTGGTCTGTTAGGTGTTGGTGCTGGGTTATTGGTGCTGAGTAGTGTTTTTTGCATTGGTTGCTGGCTTTGGTAGTATTGGTGCTGGTTAGTTGGTTGTGCTATGGTGCTGGTTTTTTGTTCCAGTATGTGCTGGGTATTGGTGCTGAATATGTTGTTTGGTGCTGAGTTATTTGGTGCTGGGTTATTTTTGCTGGTTTTGGGCTGGGTTATTGGTGCTGGTTGTCTCTATTATTGCAGTGCTGGGTTATTGGTTGGATTGGGTGCTGAGGGTATTGGGTGCTGGGTTATTGGGTCATTGGTGCTGAGTGTATTGGTGCTGAGTTAATTGGTGCTGAGGTTATTGTTGCTGGTTATTGGTGCTGGTTATTGGTGCTGGGTTAATTGTCTGGTATGAGTTGCTTGGGTTATGTGTGGACTGGTGTGTTATTTGGTTGCTGGGGTTATTGTAGTGAGCTGGTTATTGGTGCTGAGTTATTGGTGGCTGGGTTATTGTGTGGTGCTGGGTATTTGCTGGGTTATGGGTGCTGGGTTATTGGTTGCTGGTTGTTCTTACGTTAGGCTGCTGTGCTGGGTTATTTGGTTGCTGGCGTTTTGTATTGGTGCTGGGCTATTGGGGGTATATGGTGCTGGGTTATTGTCGGTTTATTTGGGTGCTGGGCTAATGTGCCTGAGTTATTGGTTGCTGGGTTATTGGTGCTGGGTTATTTGGTGCTGGGTTATTGTGGCTGGGTTATTGGTGCTGGGTTTATTGGTGCTGGGTTATTGGTGCTGGGTTATTGGTGCTGGGTTATTGTGTGTGAGTTATTGGTGCTGAGTTTATGTGCTGTATGGCTGGGGTTATTGAGTGCTGGTTATTGGTGCTTGGTTATTGGTGCTGGGTTATTGGTGCTGGGTTATTGGTGCTGAGTTATTGGTTGCTGGTTATTGGTGCTGGGGTTATTGGTGCTGGTTATTGGTGCTGAGTTAATTGGTGCTGGGTTATTGGTGCTCGAGTTATTGGTGGCTGGTTATTGGTTTGCTGGTATTGGTGCTGGGTGGCTGTATTGGTGCTGGTATTGGCGCTGCTGGGTTATTGGATGCTGGGTTATTGGGTGCTGAGTCTATTGGTGCTTGGGTTATTGGTGCTGGGTTATTGGTGCTGGGTTATTGGTGCTGGGTTATTGGTGCTGGGTATGGTGCTGGGGTTATGGTGCTGGTTTTGGTGCTGGGCTATGGTGCTGAGTTATTGGTGCTGGTTTATTGGTGTCTTTTGGTTGTTATGTCTGGTTATTGGCTGGGTTATTGGTGCTGGGTTATTGGTGCTGGGCTAATGGTGCTGAGTTTGGTGCTGGGTTATTTGTGCTGGGTTATTGATGCTGAGTTATGGTGGGGTTATTTTGCTGGGTTATTGGTGCTGGGTTATTTGTGCTGGGTTATTGGTGCTGGGTTTATTGTGCTGATTATTGTGCTGGGTTATTGGTGCTGGGTTATTGGTGCTGCTTTATTGGTGCTGAGTTATTGGTGCTGGGTTATTGGTGCTGGGTTTGTTGCGATGCTGGGTTATTGGTGCTGGGTTATTGATGCTGGTTTTGTTGGATGCTGGGTTATTGGTGTGGGTTATTGTTGCTGGGTTATTGGTGCTGGGTTATTGGTGCTGGGTTATTGGTGCTGAGTTATTTGGTGCTGGTTTATTGGTGCTGGTTATTGGTGCTGGGTTTTGGCTGATATTGTGCTGAGTTATTGGTGCTGGGTTTTATTGGTGCTGAGTTTATTTGGTGCTGGGTGTGAGTTATTGTGCTGGAGTTATTGGTGCTGAGTTATTGGTGCTGGGTTATTGGTGCTGAGTTATTGGTGCTGAGTTATTGGTGCTGGGTTTATTTGCGTGCTGGGTTATTGGTGCTGGGTTATTGGTGCTGGGTTATTGGTGCTGGGTTATTGTGCTGGGTTATTGGTGCTGGTTATTGTGCTGGGTTATTGGGTGGCTGGGTTTAATTGGTGCTGGGTATTGGTGCTGAGTTATTGGTGCTGGGTTATTGGTGCTGGGTTATTGGGTGCTGGGTTATTGGTGCTGCTTTATTGGTGCTGGGATATTGGTGCTGGGTTATTGAGATATGAGCGGGTCAGCTCAGAAGGCTGGAGGTGTAGTTTAGTAGGCGCGTGGCTTTCAGATAGTTTTTAAAGCAACCGTGAGAGTAAATTCTGTTCTGTTGTATAGTTATTAGGCTTGGGCAATATACTGCTTATACCTCGCGGGAGCTGCCGGGGTAGGTGCTACGCCACTACTTATAACTAACTATAAGTTAAATATTACTATAAGAAATCTATAAATGATATCCAGCACAGGGCTCCAGCTATGCACTTGGTTTGTTAATTAACTTGCTAGCTAAGTGACTAGTTGTCAAATCAAGCTTCTTGGTTACAGCAGAGATATTCAACCCCCCTCCTGGATCAAGATCCCTGTTTGCCTAAATTGTTTTAGAAATAGCGGCCTTTTTGTGCACTTGTGGTAATACCGTATACCCCTGGTATGGTAGCAGAAACGGTAGGACGGTATGAACATCGGCATACAGCCCAACCCTAATAGTTATCGCGTTAAGGTCGAACATTGAAATTTTTGTAGCTTCAATGAGCTTACAGAAGTGTATGAGTTACTGAAAGCCTATGTAATTCCATTGTTGTGATGCAATAAAGTGGAATACCTTTATTATTGCAATAAGGTGGGATACCTTTATTATGCAATAAGGTGGGATACTTTTATTATGCAATAAGGTGGGATACCTTTAATAATGCAATAAGGTGAGATACTTTTATTATGCAATAAGGTGGGATACTTGTATTATGCATAAGGTGGGATACTTTTATTATGCAATAAGGTGGGATACCTTTATAATGCAATAAGGTGGTTACTTTATTATGCAATAAGGTTGGGAAACCTTTATTATGCAATAAGGTGGGATACCTTATTATGCAATAAGGTGGGATACCTTTATTATCAATAGGTGAGATACCTTTATTATGCAATAAGGTGGGACCTTTATAATGCAATGAAGTGGAATACCTTTATTATGTAATAAGGTGGGATACCTTTATAATGCAATAAGGTGGGAATACCTTTATTATGCATAAGGTGGGATACCTTTATTATGCAATAAGGTGGAATACCTTTATAATGTAATATGTAATAATAATCTTAATATTATAGAAGTGTCACGATCGTGTGGTTGAGAGACGGACCAAAACGCAGCATTTGGAAAATAAGCCATCTTCCTTTTATTAACACCACGAAGATGAACACGACACAAAAACACTATACAAACTAACAAAAACAACAAAACGCCGTGAAGCTACAAACGTGTGCACAATACATACAGGCTACAACGTTCTGACATAGACAATTTCCCAACATCCCTAAAGCCTATGGCTCCTTAAATATGGCTCCCAATCAGAGACAACTATGACCAGCTGTCTCTGATTGAGAACCAACCAGGCAGCCCATAGACTTTTCTAAACACCTACACTCAACCATAGACTATACTAGACACATACACTAAAACCATAGACTATTCTAGACACATCACTCAACACAAACCCATACACTCTAACAAATCCCCTAGACACTCCAAACCACCCAAGACAATACAAAAACACAAACCTAACCCATGTCCCACCTGACCTAACTAAAATATAAAGAAACAAAGAATACTAAGGCCAGGGCGTGACAAGAAGTGTCAAATGCAACAACAAAAAAAGGTAAAAAGGAACATTTGGATTACAGTATGTAAACTTAACATGATGAACAGGAATGACATCTACTCTCACGGGTGGCCAATAAGATCTAGCTGAACGCCACGTCTCTAATAAGCCACGTATCCTGAAAATAACCTAAAGATTCATTCAAAATTACCCGCGTTACTGGGTCAACCCGCATGAGAAGTAAAGATACGCAACCGATGGTTAAATTAACCCATGTGTTTGGTAGTCCCAACAACCCAACTTGCTGGGATAGTCACACAACTCAACGTGTGTTCTGTCCAAAATTACCCATCGCTGGTTTACCAAAAACCCAGATTGGGTTGTTTTTAACCCAGCATTCTGTAGAGTGTAGTAACACTTATTGTTTTTTCCCATTTAATGGTAGAGGTTAGGTTGAATAACTCCTGACTGTCTGAGCATATATGGGTTAGATTGTTACTAGACACTGACCTAGGAACAGTTTTATGCCCTTCCCATTTAATGGTAGAGGTTAGGGTTGAATAACTCTGACTGTCTGAGCATATATGGGTTAGATTGTTACTAGACACTGACCTAGGAACAGTTTTATGCCCTTCCCATTTAATGGTAGAGGTTAGGGTTGAATAACTCCTGCTGTCTGAGCATAATATGGGTTAGATTGTTACTAGACACTGACCTAGGAACAGTTTTATGCCCTTCCCATTTAATGGTAGAGGTTAGGGTTGAATAACTCCTACTGTCTGAGAAATATGGGTTAAACTGTTCCTAGACATGACCTAGGAACAGTTTTATGCCTTCCCCTTTAATGGTATAGGTTAGGGTTGAACAACTCCTGACTGTCTGAGCATATATAGGTTAGGTAGAGAAACTCCTGACTCAGTACCTATGGGACATGTAAAGGACAGGAACCAGGGGCCTTTGTGATGTTTACAGTTACAAAAGGTGACAGGGTTCAACATTTGACCCATCTGGCAGCTCTGACCAGCTGACCCGACCAAGAAGATCTCTGGGCCCTCGTTACAAGGCCATAACTGGGGTCTGGGGATTCCTGGTTAGGTCACATGATCAGGAAAATCCCTACCCACAATCAGAATACTCACAATCCCAGGCAGTCTGAATGAACTATATTTGAGAAGCATTTGATCTCTTAGGATCTCTAATCGAAGGTACAGCAAGCTAGCTATCACAAAGAGAACAATTGCCTATTCAGAGATGCTGTGTGGGGCTTGCATGCATGCATTGTGTGTATTTTGTGTGTGTTTATGTCTGTATATTGTGTGTGCATGTGTGTGTGTGTGTCGTGTGCATGTGCGTGTGTGTGTCTTGCCCAAGCCTCTCTGAGCATCAGTGAGATATATCTGCAATCCTCTCTCTTAGAACAGAAACCACTGTCCATGAATCATCTACGAGTGAGACAAAGTTATCAGCCATTATAACATTTCTAAGACCCTCTGAAATGTATGCCCTAACGGAAGTCGATTTAGTGCACTACTTTTTAGTAGGGCCCATAAGGCTCTGGTCAAAAGTAGTGCACTATGTAGGGAATAGGGTGTCATCTGGAACGTCAGCCTAAGAACATACAGTCTGGGGATCATATCCAGTGGCAATCATGTCAGTTGATGATAAATAACGACATGTCATTATCTCCGATCGGCGATCATGTCATTGATTTCATTATTGATCGATATCAGACACTGCATTGTTTTTTGCTGTTCATAAGATCAAGGTCATCTGTGCCTTGATATAAATACGAGGTTTAATTCATTCAAGTCACACTGGCACGTCCTGAACATTGGCCTTTGTTGATTGTTCAGAAACCTACTGAATCCATCTGGTGTTATTGGATGAAATGGAGCGTTCAGGTTTCTTGAACAACACACACGTGGCTGGATACGGCTGCCATAACAAATGTTTCCATTTCCCCCCCGAGTCTCTCTCTCTCCCCGACCGCATCCCTTCTCGGGATTGTTTTGAACCGGGATGGAGCGGTGAGAATAGAATCTCATGACACCCACACGGGAGACACGAAAAGGGCAGCTATTTCAAACACCATAAACAACTAGATGACTGTGTTTGTTATGCCCTGCAGAGCGGCGGACATGTTGATCAAAAAACGTTAGCTGAGGAAAGGTAAATAAGGAAAATGTGTTTCTATGGATTATTTGGAGGAGCGAGAAAGGCGTTAGGAATGTGACCGTATCTAACCAGCACCTCGCGCGGGGACTGGGAGCGACGCCCCATTCCATCCCGTCACCGCTACGAGCATCATCAGTCCCTCTCAACGCTGCTAACGGGCGAAGCTTGAGCCTACCGTATATCACTCACTGCACAGTGCAGTCCACATCTATTCTAAAACCAAATAGGTCATTCATAACGGTAGAAAAACGATGCATTGACTTACCACATCTCACACGAGCTGCAGAAATGGTCGCGCACAGATCTACGGCATTGAAAGCGCAGTGTCTTTACAAGAACCGCCGTCTCCCTTGTAAACAGTCCAGACTTCTTGCTGGAGAAGAAACAACATCCCTCAAATGAATGAAAAATTAGGCAATTTGATTCCAAGTCAGCGATGCGTTTATATCGTCAAGGTAAATTCTGATTCCTCTTATAACAAAAAATAAAATGCTTTAACGATATATAGTCTTCGCAGTTCTAGACTGGAACATGGGCTAACGACAACGTTTCGAGGCTCTGTGTTTTAGTATCCAGATCACTGTTCACAGAGCCACCGGTGAAGGGAGGTAAATAGCCTACAGACTCCAACGCACGAGTCCATATTGGAAGAGAGAGAGGACGGGAACTACATGCTGAAATCCACGAAGCCACCTCTCTCTTCTCTTTCTCTCTCTCTCTCTCTCTCTCCCCCTCTCCTCTCTCTCCCTCTCTCTCTCTCTCGGCCTCTCTCTCCTCAGTTCTGTCTCTTTCTGTATTTCTCTCAGCTCCCTCTCTCTCTCTCTCTCTCTTAGCGGTCTTCAAAAAACGTCCACGTACAGAGCAACGTTGCACTGTTCGCGGGAAGAGCAAGGCGGTCAAAAAAATGAAACAACCAATTTGGAAGTGGATGATCAGACGAGATCAGGTTCAGATAAGTGGAGCGGAGCGCAGAGCGATGCAAGGCGGGCTGTGGTGATGCCTACTCGGGCAGGAAGAGGGACTGGTCGGGAAGAAAACACGGAACTGGATCCCTGCTCAATGTGTGTGATAGGGTTCATCTGCTGTATGAATAGAATAAAATTAATGCTAAACTCGTAATCCACATACACTGAACAAAAATATAAACGCGACATGTAAAGTGTGCCGTCCCACGTTTCATGAGCTGAAATACAAGATCCCACAAATGTTCCCATTCGCAAAAAAAAGCTTTATTTCACTCAAATGTTGTGCACAAATGTGTTTTACATCCGTTGGTAAGCATTTATTCCTTTGCCCCAAGATAATCCATGCACTGACAGTGTGGCATATCAAGAAAGCTGATTGAACAGCATCATTCTTACACAAGGTGCACCTTGTTGCTGGGGCACATAAGGCACTCTAAAATGGTGCAGTTTTCACACACAATGCTACAGATGTCTCAATTTTAATGGAGGCATGCAATTGGCTAGCTGACTGGAGAATGGTCCACCAGAGCTGTTGCCAGATAATTATATGTTCATTTCGCTACCATAATACCGCCTCTAATGTCATTTTAGATAATTTGGCAGTATGTCCAACCAGCCTCACAATCAGACCAATGTGTATGGTGTTTTGTGTGCGAGTTGTTTGCTGATGTCAATTTGTGAACAGAGTGCCCATGTTGGCGGTGGGGTTTATGCTATGGGCAGGCATAAATTACAGCCAACGAACACAATTGCATTTTATCTATGGAATTTGAATGCACGAGATACCGTTGACGAATCCTGAGTCCCATTGTCGTGCCATTCATCCGCCGCCATCACCACATTATATTCAGCATGATAATTCACGGCCCATATCGCAAGGATCTGTACACAATTCCTGGAAGCTGAAAATGTGCCCAGTTCTTTCCATGGCCCTGCATACTCACCAGACATGTCCACCATGTTCCTGCTTTCCGCCAAAATATCGCAGCCACTTTGCACAGCTATTGAAGAGGAGTGGAACAACATTCCACGGCCACATCAGACGTCTGATCACCTGCTCTTGTGCGACAACTGCACGAGGCAAAAGGTGGTCACACCAGATAGCCTACGGACTGGTTTTCTGATCCCACGCGCCGTACCTTTTGTTTTTAAATGGTACAGTATATGTAACCAAATAACTATCTGTAATTCCCTGTATTCCTATCCATAGATTAGGGCCTAGTGTATTATTTTCAATTAACTGATTCCTTTAATGAACTGTACCTCTGTAAAAATCTTAGAAATTGTTGCATGTTGCGTTTATATTTTTTTTGTTTGAGCCTCTTGCTATGCCACGTTATTTTGTTGAGGGTATCAATAAATTACATTAACATTGATGTAAGGAACCAGCCTGCATTGTTGACTCATTTAATTAGTCAGAGTTTAGTCAGAAAAGGCATTCTCTTGTCCAAAGATAGGTCCTATAGTTTAATAACTTCAAAATGAATATGGAATCACAATCAACATAAATAACTACTGGAGTGAATTGAAATGAAAACTTAATTTTCTACCTGAAGAAAACTATATTGTATTTTTAATTGAGTCTATGAGAGATGGAGACGGAAGGTCGCAGGTGGCGTCTGGCCGCCCGCGCTCTTCCGCTTCAGGGACGTCCAGAAGATCACAGGTGACCTGCGGCATGGCGTCATTCACAGTGTGAAACGGAATCGGCACACGCTTGATTTAAACAGTTGATCTCCGTCTGTTTTGATAGATTTTGTGGTATTTTTACGTAGGGTTAAAACAATCAAATTCATGTAGGCCTATGCTATTTTAATGTTATATGATGTACATGTAGCTCTAAAACGGACAAAATGTAGATTTTCTTTTCCTGGCGACCGGCGGACTTCTTAGGGGGACCTGTTTGATTCTACGGTGTAGCCCACCGGAAGCAGCGCAATGGAGGTGAGCTAACGGTAACGGATTTGTGAGTCTTCGGATATCTAGCCTATGCCATTATAGGCTACTTTTAACATTTACCCCAGCATTTTTTTTCCCCATTAGACCTGAGACGACTTATTTACTGAAGTGCAGAGATTTTATTTGGCATCCACCATTGGGAATAAGTGCGCTGGGCTTTATGCGGTGACTATTGTCACTTGTGGGCTCCCTGTTACTGCACTCAGGGCACTCCGAATCTTATCTGTAGGCTACTATTATTTTGACAATAAAATCATGTTTATATATTTCAATGTACTACGTGCCTAAAATAGCCTATGGGCTACCAAAACTCAGGAGAAACTGATTTCTTAAATATAGGAACAGCGTATTAAAAACACGTCGTATTATTTTAAATTGTGCATTCTCCTTGTCACATAATAGACATTATTTTGGCTTCGTGTTTTTGATATTCACCACAGCTGTTTAACCATTCTTACCCGAGCCCACTAAATCAATCTCGTTATCAAAACGCACCGCTTCTCTCTCTCTTGCTTGAGTGGCCTGGGGTGTATCATTACTGCAACACAGTTTGCAAAACCTTTTGCAACTGTTCCGGATCCTTTCTCATTGGACTACGTTAGAGGTTAGTCCCTTCCTTACGACCGCCTGCTTCCTAGTGAATAAGCTCGATCCCTGTCCTGTCCCCCATGCACCTGGCACAAAATGATCGTGAGGCTGCATGTCAACTTTAATTACCCGTGAGTCTTGATAAGGCTATTTGCCGATGGTAATCTCATTTAAGAGCATTAGGTTTACTTCGGAAGGGTTTGCTAACCAGCTTGTTTGAGCATACACCGTTTACGTTCAAATGACACCCGATCAAATTTTGCTTCTGCATTAACCATGCAAATACATGTCTTTTTTTTATTGTGGCAGGCTGCTCAGTCGATTAATGAGCCTACTGTATACAGCCTTCAGTTCTCTAACACAGTCATCTAGTTGTTTATGGTGTTTGAAAATAGCTGCTCCTTTTCGTGTCTCCCGTGTGGGTGTCATGAGATTCTATTCTCACCGCTCCATCCCGGTTCAAAACAATCCCGAGACGGGATGCGGTGCGGGGAGAGAGAGACTCGGGGGGGAAATGGAAACATGTTGTTATGGCAGCCGTATCCAGCCACTTGTGTGTTGTTCAAGAAACCTGAACGCTCCATTTCATCCAATAACACCAGATGGATTCAGTAGGTTTCTGAACAATCAACAAAGGCCAATGTTTCAGGACGTGCCAGTGTGACTTGAATGAATTAAACCTCGTATTTATATCAAGGCACAGATGACCTTGATCTTATGAACAGCAAAAACAATGCAGTGTCTGATATCGATCAATAATGAAATCAATGACATGATCGACCGATCGGAGATAATGACATGTCGTTATTTATCATCAACTGACATTGATTGCCACTGGATATGAATCCCCAGACTGTATGTTCTTAGGCTGACGTTCCAGATGYCACCCTATTCCCTACATAGTGCACTACTTTTGACCAGAGCCTTATGGGCCCTGCTAAAAAAGTAGTGCACTAAATCGACTTCCGTTAGGGCATACATTTCAGAGGGTCTTAGAAATGTTATAATGGCTGATAACTTTGTCTCACTGTAGATGATTCATGGACAGTGGTTGTCTGTTCTGAAGAGAGAGGATTGCAGATATATCTCACTGATGCTCAGAGAGGCTTTGGGAAAGACACACACACACACGCACATGCACACGTACACACACACACACATGCACACACAATATACAGACATAACACACACACAATATACACACAATGCATGCATGCAAGCCCACACACAGCATCTCTGAATAGGCAATTGTTCTCTTTGTGATAGCTAGCTTGCTGTACCTTCGATTTAGAGATCCTAAGAGATCAAATGTCTTTCAAATATAGTTCATTCAGACTGCCTGGGATTGTGAGTATTCTGATTGTGGGTAGGGAGTTTTCCTGATCATGTGACCTAACCAGGAAATCCCCAGACCCCAGTTATGGCCTTGTAACGAGGGCCCAGAGATCTTCTTGGTCGGGTCAGCTGGTCAGAGCTGCCAGATGGGTCAAATGTTGAACCCTGTCACCTTTTGTAACTGTAAACATCACAAAGGCCCNAGCACAAGGTGCACCTGTGTAAGAATGATGCTGTTCAATCAGCTTCTTGATATGCCACACCTGTCAGGTGCATGGATTATCTTGGGGCAAAGGAATAAATGCTTACCAACAGGGATGTAAACACATTTGRGCACAACATTTGAGWGAAATAAGCTTTTTTTTGTGCGAATGGAACATTTGTGGGATCTTGTATTTCAGCTCATGAAACGTGGGACCGACACTTTACATGTCGCGTTTATATTTTTGTTCAGTGTATGTGGATTACGAGTTTCAGCATTAATTTATTCTATTCATACAGCAGATGGAACCCTATCACACACATTGAGCCAGGATCCAGTTCCGTGTTTTCTTCCCGACCAGGTCCCCTCTTCCTGCCCGAGTAGGCATCACCACAGCCCGCCTGCATCGCTCTGCGCTCCGCTCCACTTATCTGAACCTGATCTCGTCTGATCATCCACTTCCAAATTGGGTTGTCATTTTTTTTGACCCCTTTGCTCTTCCCGCGAACAGGTCAACGTGCTCTGTACGTGGACGTTTTTGAAGACCGCTAAGAGAGAGAGAGAGAGAGAGGGAGCTGAGAGAAATACAGAAAGAGACAGAACTGAGAGAGAGAGAGCGAGAGAGAGAGAGAGGGAGAGAGAGAGAGGGGGAGAGAGAGAGAGAGAGAGAAAGAGAGAGAGAGGTGGCTTCGTGGATTTTCAGCTATAGTGTTCTCGTCCTCTCTCTCTTCCAATACTGGACTCGTTGCGTTGGAGTCTGTAGGCTATTACCTCCCTTCACCGGTGGCGTTCTGTGAACAGTGATCTGGATACTAAACACAGAGCCTTCGAAACGTTGTCCGTTAGCCCATGTTCCAGTCTAGAACTGCGAAGACTATATATCGTTAAAGCATTTTATTTTTTGTTATAAGAGGAATCAGAATTTACCTTGACGATATAAACGCATCGCTGACTTGGAATCAAATTGCTTAATTTTTCATTCATTTGAGGGGATTGTTTTCTTCTTCCAAGCAAGAAGTCTGGACTGTTACAAGGGAGACGGCGGTTCTTGTAAAGACACTGCGCTTTCAATGCCTAGATCTGTGCGCGACCATTTCTGCAGCTTCGTGTGAGATGTGGTAAGTCAATGCATCGTTTTTCTACCGTTATGAATGACCTATTTGYTTTTAGAATAGATGTGGKCTGCACTGTGRAGTGAGGTGATATACGGTAGGCTCYAGCTTCMCCCGTTAGCAGCGTTGGAAGACTGATGATGCTCGGTAGCGGTGACGGGATGGAATGGGCGTCGCTCCCAGTCCCCGCGCGAGGTGCTGGTTAGATACGSTCACATTCCTAACGCCTTTCTCGCTCCTCCAAATAATCCATAGAAACACATTTTCCTTATTTACCTTTCCTCAGCTAACGTTTTTTTMWTCAACATGTCCGCCGCTCTGCAGGCATAACAAACACAGTCATCTAGTTGTTTATGGTGTTTGAAAATAGCTGCTCCTTTTCGTGTCTCCCGTGTGGGTGTCATGAGATTCTATTCTCACCGCTCCATCCCGGTTCAAAACAATCCCGAGAAGGGATGCGGTGCGGGGAGAGAGAGAGACTCGGGGGGGAAATGGAAACATGTTGTTATGGCAGCCGTATCCAGCCACTTGTGTGTTGTTCAAGAAACCTGAACGCTCCATTTCATCCAATAACACCAGATGGATTCAGTAGGTTTCTGAACAATCAACAAAGGCCAATGTTTCAGGACGTGCCAGTGTGACTTGAATGAATTAAACCTCGTATTTATATCAAGGCACAGATGACCTTGATCTTATGAACAGCAAAAAACATGCAGTGTCTGATATCGATCAATAATGAAATCAATGACATGATCGACCGATCGGAGATAATGACATGTCGTTATTTATCATCAACTGACATTGATTGCCACTGGATATGATCCCCAGACTGTATGTTCTTAGGCTGACGTTCCAGATGACACCTATTCCCTACATAGTGCACTACTTTTGACCAGAGCCTTATGGGCCCTACTAAAAAGTAGTGCACTAAATCGACTTCCGTTAGGGCATACATTTCAGAGGGTCTTAGAAATGTTATAATGGCTGATAACTTTGTCTCACTGTAGATGATTCATGGACAGTGGTTGTCTGTTCTGAAGAGAGAGGATTGCAGATATATCTCACTGATGCTCAGAGAGGCTTTGGGAAACACACACACGCACATGCACACGCACACACACACACATCCACACACAATATACAGACATAACACACACACAATATACACACATGCATGCATGCAAGCCCACAACAGCATCTCTGAATAGGCAATTGTTCTCTTTGTGATAGCTAGCTTGCTGTACCTTCGATTTAGAGATCCTAAGAGATCAAATGTCTTTCAAATATAGTTCATTCAGCTGCCTGGATTGTGAGTATTCTGATTGTGGGTAGGGAGTTTTCCTGATCATGTGACCTAACCAGGAAATCCCCAGACCCCAGTTATGGCCTTGTAACGAGGGCCCAGAGATCTTCTTGGTCGGGTCAGCTGGTCAGAGCTGCCAGATGGGTCAAATGTTGAACCCTGTCACCTTTTGTAACTGTAAACATCACAAAGGCCCCTGGTTCCCTGTCCTTTACATGTCCCATAGGTACTGAGTCAGGAGTTTCTCTACCCTAACCTATATATGCTCAGACAGTCAGGAGTTGTTCAACCCTAACCTATACCATAAAGGGGAAGGGCATAAAACTGTTCCTAGGTCGTGTCTAGGAACAGTTTAACCCATATATTCTCAGACAGTAGGAGTTATTCAACCCTAACCTCTACCATTAAATGGGAAGGGCATAAAACTGTTCCTAGGTCAGTGTCTAGTAACAATCTAACCCATATATGCTCAGACAGTCAGGAGTTATTCAACCCTAACTCTACCATTAAATGGGAAGGGCATAAAACTGTTCTAGGTCAGTGTCTAGTAACAATCTAACCCATATATGCTCAGACAGTCAGGAGTTATTCAACCCTAACCTCTACCATTAAATGGGAAGGGCATAAAACTGTTCCTAGGTCAGTGTCTAGTAACAATCTAACCCATATATGCTCAGACAGTCAGGAGTTATTCAACCCTAACTCTACCATTAAATGGGAAAAACATAAGTGTTACTACACTCTACAGAATGCTGGGTTAAAAACACCCAATCTGGGGTTTTTGGTAACCCAGCGATGGGTTAATTTTGGACAGAACACACGTTGAGTTGTGTGACTATCCCAGCAAGTTGGGTTGTTGGAGACTACCCAAACATGGGTTAATTTAACCATCGGTTGCGTATCTTTTACTCTCATGCTGGGTTGACCCAGTAACTGGGTAATTTTGAATGTAATCTTTAGGTTATTTTCAGGATACGTGGCTTATTAGAGACGTGGCGTTCAGCTAGATCTTATTGGCCACCCGTGAGAGTAGATGTCATTCCTGTTCATCATGTTAAGTTTACATACTGTAAATCCAAATGTTCCTTTTTTACCTTTTTTTGTTGTTGCATTTGACACTTCTTGTCACGCCCTGGCCTTAGTATTCTTTGTTTTCTTTATTATTTTAGTTAGGTCAGGGTGTGACATGGGGTTAGGTTTGTGTTTTGTATTGTCTTGGTGGTTTGGAGTGTCTAGGGGATTTGTTAGAGTGTATGGGTTTGTGTTGAGTGGATGTGTCTAGAATATCTATGGTTTGTGTATGTGTCTAGTATAGTCTATGGTTGAGTGTAGGTGTTTAGAAAAGTCTATGGCTGCCTGGTTTGGTTCTCATCAGAGACAGCTGGTCATAGTTGTCTCTGATTGGGACCATATTTAAGGGAGCCATAGGCTTTAGGGATTTGGGGAAATTGTCTATGTCAGAACGTTGTAGCCTGTATGTATGTGCACAACGTTTGTAGCTTCACGGTCGTTTTGTTGTTTTGTTAGTTTGTATAGTGTTTTTGTGTCGTGTTCATCTTCGTGTGTTAATAAAAGGAAGATGTTTATTTTCCAAATGCTGCGTTTTGGTCCGTCTCTCAACCACACGATTGGACACTTCTATAATATTAAGATTATTTATTACATATTACATTTATAAAGGTATTCCACCTTATTGCATAATAAAGGTATCCCACCTTATTGCATAATAGGTATCCCACCTTATTGCATTATAAAGGTATCCCACCTTATTACATAATAAAGGTATTCCACTTCATTGCATTATAAAGGTTTCCCACTTTATTGCATAATAAAGGTATCTCACCTTATTGCATAATAAAGGTATCCCACCTTATTGCATAATAAAGGTATCCCACCTTATTGCATAATAAAGGTTTCCCACCTTATTGCATAATAAAGGTATACCACCTTATTGCATTAATAAGGTATCCCACCTATTGCATAATAAAAGTATCCCACCTTATTGCATAATACAAGTATCCACCTTATTGCATAATAAAGTATCTCACTTATTGCATTATAAAGGTATCCCACCTTATTGCATAATAAAGTATCCACCTTATTGCATAATAAAGGTATCCACCTTATTGCATAATAAAGGTATTCCACTTTATTGCATCACAACAATGGAATTTACATAGGCTTTCAGTGAACTCATACACTTCTGTAAGCCTCATTGAAGCTACAAAAATTTCAATGTTCGACCTTAACGCGATAACTATTAGGGTTGGGCTGTATGCCGATGTTCATACCGTCCTACCGTTTCTGTACCATACCAGGGGGTATACGGTATTACCACAAGTGCACAAAAAGGCCGCTATTTCTAAAAACATTTAGGCAAACAGGGATCTTGATCCAGGAGGGGGGGTTGAATATCTCTGCTGTAACCAAGAAGTTGATCTTGACATCTAGTCACTTAGCTAGCAAGTTAATTAACAAACCAAGTGCATAGCTGGAGCCCTGTGCTGGATATCATTTATAGATTTCTTATAGTAATATTTAACTTATAGTTAGTTATAAGTAGTGGCGTAGCACCTACCCCGGCAGCTCCCGCGAGGTATAAGCAGTATATTGCCCAAGCCTAATAACTATACAACAGAACAGAATTTTACTCTCACGGGTTGCTTTAAAGAACTATCTGAAAGCCACGCCGCTAACAACTACACCTCCAGCCTTCTGAGCTGACCCGCTCAATATCTCAATAACCCAGCACCAATATCCCAGCACCAATAAAGCAGCACCAATAACCCAGCACCAATAACCCAGCACCAATAACCCAGCACCAATAACTCAGCACCAATAACCCAGCACCAATAACCCAGCACCAATAACCCAGCACCAATAACCAGCACCAATAACCCAGCACCAATAACCAGCACCAATAACCAGCACCAATAACCCAGCACCAATAAGCCCAGCACAAATAACCCAGCACAATAACCCAGCCACCAATAACTCCAGCACCAATAACTCCAGCACCAATAACTCAGCACCAATAACTCAGCACCAATAACTCAGCACCCAGCACCAATAACTCAGCACCAATAACCCAGCACCAATAACTCAGCACCAATAACTCAGCACAAATACCCAGCACCGCAATAACCAGCACCAAATAACCAGCACCAATAACCCAGCACCAATAACCAAGCACCAATACAACCCGAACCTAACGCCCAAACTGCCATAAGCCAAACCAGTCCATCCACAAAACCAGCACACCAACCAGCAAAGAGACAAACCCTAACACATGATACCCCAAACCGCCTATAGCACAACCGCACAAGCCAGACCGACAAACAAGCCATTACCACTAGCCAATAAAACCGCT